>NC_041220.1:113806259-113854167 GCF_002837175.3 Physeter macrocephalus | reverse complement strand
GTGCTCCGCAACGGGGGAGGCCACAACAGTGAGAGGCCCCCGTACCACAAAAAAAAAAAAAAAAAAAAAAAAAAAAAAAACTAAAAAATACAAAATAATTAAAAACCAAATTATTCTGGAAGTGTTCTCCTTATGTTACAATATTATGGGATGGTGTTTATATATATGTTTCCCCCATAATTTTTACTGAGAATTTGGAGAGGGAAATGTAGAAAAATGTAGGGAAAAAAATGTAGAAAACCTCACTGCCCTAGATCATTTTTTAAAACAAGGAAATGTGTAAATAAGTGTCAGTGAAAACGAAGTTAAAGGACTGCTATTTAAAGTCAGCACCACCATTAAAAATATAACAGTTATAATTGGATATATTTAGCAATGTATAAGTTTAACCAGTCAAGCATAACTTAGTTTCATTTACTTTATAATTTATTTCACATATCACACACAATCCTAGGGATTTCAGGAAGCTTGCTGTTTAACTTGAGGCTAAAATGCAAGGGGATAAATCCTTCTCTTACATTATCATGTGCATGATATTATAAAAATTTCAAGAGGATGATGGATTTGGGGAGAAAATTCAGCTGTTCCTTACTTGACCAGCTCAACTCTTAATGGTTATTTGTAGGGTGCCAATGGAATGAAAGGAGAAAAAGGAGACTCGGGATTGCCAGGTCCTCAGGGTCCTTCCGTAAGTCCACGGGGGCTGAACTTCCACGGTTCCCGAAAAACTCTGAAATGGGCCAATTATTCACCAACTTCAACCTGTGCCAGATGGCTTATCAACAGGAGAAAGGCCATGAACCTCTTGGTCTGTCAAACTGTAGAAGAAATATCTGTCAGCCTTGTACAGCGAGAGACAAAAGTGTCTCAGAGGTCTCAGTTAGAAGCGATTTTTCAGAGGACTATCTAATCGCGAGGAGAAAATCAATGGTTTTCCCACGACGCTTTTGGGTAGAGCTCTGTGAATGTAGAACCTATGTTCTTTTTTTCTCCAGAGCCCTGTTTTTGTTTAGTGAAATATTTGAGAGTTTAATAGCAGTTGTAGCATTATAGCATTTCTTGGTAATCAGTTGCTTCCTTTTCTTTTAACGTACTTTTGATTTATTCTGGCTTTTGTAGAACAACTGTATTTTTTTAAGTTTTTTTATCCTCACGAAGGAATTTCCAAATGTAGAGAATCAAATGCATCACTTCTTCCAGTATCCTTCTTCCTCTGCAACCATTAATGGCCTTAGCAGAAGCCCAGCATGAGAGTCAAGCCTAACTGCCTTATCTAAATGAAGTAACCAAATTCATGTTTATTTTTCTGACATGCAGATCATAGGCCCACCAGGCCCACCAGGTCCCCATGGCCCACCAGGCCCCATGGTAAGTTTCCCTTCTCTCCAAAATATAATCATTTTTTAAGAGCATGCTACCAGAGGAAACATGAACACACCCCTCAAAACAGCCAGCTTGTATGTTGTACTACTCTCTGTGGAATTGGACAAAAAATAGGAGGTGCTTTTCTGATTTTACAGTGTAGTCTTTCACTCTCCCAAGCACATCTGTTGGAAAGAGATTGGGTAGTTTTGTGATAGGAAAGTTGAATAAACAGATTTGGCAAGCTTTACGCAACTCTTAGGGTATGAACATTGGAAAATCATTTTAACCAACCACTGTTCTAGGCCATTAATAGCATAACAAGATTAATAATTGTAGCCATTAATGAATGTTTCTAACCAACTTTGAGGATTGAGACCCTTTAATGAAATGTTCAATAAGAACATTTATAAAATAATATGATAAAAATTGTCTCACTTCCACAGATGATAATATATTGTTGGATCTTTTTCTTTTCACTTTTAAATACTTCTGTAAATACAGTGTTTACTGCAAGTACCCCTCAGTGACCAGTGGAGACAATGACTGTGTCCTCACAGAACTTATGTTCAGTGAGGAAGGTAGCCATTAAACCAGCATAATTCTCCAAATGTCTGCCTAATGACAGTTTTGTTAAGGCTAGAACTAGAAGGCAGAATGCTTCAAATGCTTTTGACTGGGATAGGTTGGGAACAAATCAGGCAGTCTCTAAGGTCACATTTGTCTCGACAGTGTCCCGATAAACCATATGTCTTCAATCATAGAGATTAAATAAACTGTCGGTCACTCTTTCCTCCTGTTTTGCTCCAAGAAAGAACATCATTGGAATGATCTAAACCACAGAGCGTAGCCCCAGACCCAATCATCTATTTCTTACTAAGTGCCGTTTCTATTTCATACCACAAAACAATTATAATTAACCTGATTTTCTTAAAGCTAAACAGTGCTTTAAGAATCAAGCAAATGGCATACTTTTGGCTTTTTTTATACTCCCACCACTTTAAATTAGAAAATTAAATTTTAAAATGCTATATCCATTCATATCATAAAATTAATTAGTTTAAAGGAATTTAAAACCATTTCTAAAGTGAAATAAGAATACTTGATAAAATGGCCATTTCCTGAAAATGTTTATCCATAATGTATCCAAAGGGAAAATATTATTCCAATGTAGACATATGTAACAAATATCTATGTATTGCTTGCTTAAAAAAAAAACAAAAACTTTTTCCTACTGTTGTATGATTTTGCTGATGAGTATTTAAATACTCCTGTCTCCAAATAGTTCATTTAAATGACTTGAAAGTTTAAAGCAATCCACAGTAATCTTTAGTTAATTTAGGTTGACTAATTAGTCTCTATACTTAGATTTACCACAAAATACAGGGGAAAAGCCCTGACTCATGAATGTGTTGTGACTTCCTTCCACTAGTAAATAATTGTTACAAGAGCCTTGAATAATTCATCTTTGTAAAAATGAATGCATTCTAAATAATAATGTTTAGCACTCCTGTACTAGAATCCTTTTCTTAGCCTTAAAGAAATGATGTAACAGGGTTCCAAACTTGACTGTCATCTCCTCATTTTCTTGCTCCTTTAGATTTCTTAAAACCTTGGGTCTAGAGCAGTTATTAATTGAAAAGGTCTCCTCTTCACTGGTACTTAAAGTTCAAAATTTTTTTAGCAAATTTTAAACTCATAAGGTAGCTCACATATTCCACCTAGATTTTTTTAAATAGGGATTTGAGAAATAGAAGTAGTGTGGGTTCACAAACACTTTTTTGTTTTTTTTTTTCTTCCATATAACCCTGGCAGATTCCCTCCTCCCTCTCACAGGTATTTAGCAGAAAGAATTGCTGTTAATGAATTTCCTATTACAGAGGAATCCAAGAGCTAGAAGGAACTTTCACTAGGTATTAACATCCACTGGCCTGCCTCTAGCTATAGCTCAAACAAGAAGATTCTTGTTATACATCTATTTTGTTACTTTATGTAATAGTTAATAGTCACTTCTGCTGGGAAAAAGTGAATCAATTCTTAATTAAAAGCTGTGTTTTCCATTTTCAGGGACCCCATGGACTTCCTGGACCAAAGGTAATCCAACAAATCCTTTGATTATTTGATGGCTGTTTCATTGTTAATTGTGGGGAAGCATGACAGAAGCATGTCTGTCCTGTCTTATTTATTTGTCAAGTAATGTTGATAATCTTTAAGCCTTTAAGTATCCAGATGTTTAAATTTCACAACAACGAATGACTTACAACAAATTTAAGTGATATCACCTAGAGATGACTTAGTCCTCATTTTGCCATTTTCCTTGTCACTATGTAAGTTTCTGAAGTTACTAATCATAATATACTCAAAATCAACATTCTAAAAGGAAAAAAAAAAGTGAATCTGATGAGATTCTCAGACTAGTCCAGATGTTCTTTCTTAGTATGGTATCTTTAGTTGTATATTCAGATGTTATTAGTTGATACTTCTTGCTTGTCATATAGCAGTACTGCATCTAAATGCTTTAATTATCCAGCATCTTAATTTTGTACTCCCCCAGAGGTCACTAGTCTAGAATGAGGTGAGGTATATCAAGTATGCTATGCTGAGGAGAAGGTTACATCACATACACGTATTCTATACTCTGAATTAACAAGAGAACAATGGAGAATATCCCTTCCTTGTCAGAATTATTGCAGTTTGTATTGTGAAGATGGATGAAGGTGCATTCTTTGCCTTTGTGTAGACCGAGAATACACCTTGGAGGATTAAAATGAGCCCTGAAAGACATGCTTCTTCTTTCAGTGAGCATATGTGATGAGGACGTACGTTCTAATCTCAGCTTTGCCACTGACAGGCTGTGTCACCTTGGGGAGATTATTGACCCTCTCTAATCCTTCATTTACTCAACTAGGTAACTTACCTCAGAGTGTTATGATGATTTAATGAGGTATGATTTTAGAACACTTCGCAGAATATCCGGTGCAGCTGTTAATAAACACCCAATAAACATCAGTTGTTATTGTAATCTTGTGGTTTGATGCTTTGTTCTGAACAGAAAAATTTAGCTAGTCCTCAAGGCTGCTTGAGAAAAGGTTCAGTGACTCTTGCAACCTCGTCAGTAGTGAGTTGATGCACTGAAATGGAGAGGGGGTGAGGGGACACATAAATGCAGCATTAGCACTAAGAATCAGAAAGCCTAGAGGCAGCCCACCCTCTCCTCTGAGCACTCCCGCTGGCCCCCCAGCTTTAGGGGTGACAAAGGGATTGGTCTGACTCCAGAAACCTGAGTTTCCTTCTCGAGATGAAGCATGTGACTCACCCAAGAAAGGAAAGAGTTCGTGCCTCTTTATTCTTCTTAGAATACCTTACCTTCTGATAAGGCCGGTAATTGACAGTGTCTCAGTGGCGTGGATTATAGTTTAGGGTAAGAACATTTTTGTTGGGGTCAAAAGAGAGCTTATCTATCAGCTCCGTGGTCTAGGTACTTATCTAGCCTTCTTGGGCCTCTTTCCCCACACTGGACTAAATAATATTTCCTTCTGTTGACTTCTGTTTGGATTTGAAGGTACCACTAAAGACCAGATTAATTGTGATGACTCAGGCCAAAGCCACCAAGATTGAGTTTTTAATTCTATGAGTGATGCAGTTACCCCATCACCATTACATTAATAGATACCCAAGATCCTTTTGATATCTACAAGGCAATGATTCACTTTAACTACACTTAACTTCGATTGTTATTTAAATCATAGATTTCAGAGAATTATAAAGTTGAAAACATCTCATAGATTACCTGTGCTAGTTCCTTGATTTTATAGATAATAAACTATAGGCTCAGGAGATTTAGGTTATTTGCTCTAAATTACACTGCCAATTAAATGACAGATCTGGGACTAGAATTTAGGTTCAGAGTTGAAATTTGAAATTTTTGCCCCAGAATTTGATTGTTTAAACTTACCTTCTCAGTTAACGCCCATTCCTATCAATGCATGATTCCTCACCAAAGAACTTCATAGCCTACCAAGGCTGCCCTGCCTATTCATCATCTTACGATCACTTGCTGGATGAAAGTCCACAACACATGCAAAGCCCTGAATCTCAAGTTTAGACCAGTTGACTACTGAGCCTTGGCTTTAATCTCACATTGGCTCTAGCTCTGGGACATTCCCAGGATCACACTTAACCAACCATAGAACATTTGGCTTTCCTACAGTGGTGGCAGCATTGCAAACTTCCTCTCCTCAGAACTGCCAAACTCCATTAGGTCATGCCAATGTGTTTATTATTTTGTGACCCCCTTTGAAAGTTCAAATATATAGCATGGTTCCATGGATGACTCTAGCTCACTGTTTCCTAGAATTTCCTGATGAGAAGAATCACCTGGGAGACATTAAAAATACCATTCCTGTGCTGCTATGGTCCAGGTGGTGCCCTGGACTCTTTAACAAGTACTGCACTGATTTGCACCATCAAGCAAACGGGGGAAATACTGCCCAGATTAATAATCCCTCCTGCCATGTAAGCATAACCTCTCCCCTCTCCCATCTCCACCACTCAGGACTCTATAGGGCATTTAAAACTGAAATCATCTTCCTCCCACAAGTCTTTCAAGATTTTCTTGATGAAGTTAATATCTGTACTTAAAAGCTGAAAAGGGAACAGGTCAGAATTCTATTCCTAACATGCTGCTGCAGATAGAAAATAGTGTATTACATTCTTAGGTTTTTAAAAACAGAGTCAAGGGAATTTATCACTTATCATGGTTTTTGTATTGTCACCTTAAGTTAAATTCAAACCTACTTTATTCTATGATTGGACAGACAGACAGTAAAGCCACATATAAGTTCTGTGATCTTCACATTCTCTTCTAGGATTGGCTCTTTGTTGTCTATTCTATTGATTAATCCATGTAGGGACCTGACTTGCAATGTCAGTGAATGAGGATTCACCAAATGGCATTACTTCAAAAGTCAGTTGCTACATTTTTAGCTCATTCCCCTGGGCAAAATGCTTAAAGGCTTAAAATATTCATATATATAACACTGTCCTGCATATTCCAGTTTTCCATTCCAGCAGAGTGAGTCTTTCCTGCTCAGCCTCCTTCAGTATCCTCCACTCCGATTGTCTTTGATTTACTTGGTCAGAACAATGTAGCATGACACCAATTTCCTTGAGGTAAAACTGAAAAATTCGAAGCTCGGACATATACATTTTGCTGGTAAGGAGCACACTTTCTCAGGAGTTCTGCTTCCTAGAATATTATTTAATTGTCAATTTCAGTTTGTTAATTCTTAAAATCTTTTAAATTATTTTTGAACTGATGCAAGACAAATCTAGCCTGACTCTGCTGTTACCTAAAACTGGAATCTGCAACCATTTCAGAGACTGGCTCTCTTCTCTCGAAGTTGAAACACCCATGATAGCAACCAAAATCGGCATTTGCTTTTGCATTTAGGGTGAACCAGGGTTAAATGGTGTTAAAGGATTGAAGGGTGAACCAGGTCAAAAGGGTGACAGAGGACCCCTTGGTCTTCCAGTAAGTAAAGAAAACTTTCCATTTCAGTGCAAATCTCAGACTTTTCTTTCTACCCTAAGTAAGAACTCTGGTTTACTCAGTGACCATCTTATGGTTGAGATTTCTGTAACTGGAAAACATACTGTGTTCGCGCAGAGCTCGGCCCAGTTTTGTTTTCTCTGATGTCTGCTCCTGTGTCAGAGGAAGACCCTGTAAAAAACAATGCCATAAATGTTCTGTCGTTCAATTACATACATGCCAACCTTCCTCTTTTAAGGCTGACAATTCTTCTCCCATCACCCTCCCCTTTAAAAAATTATTATGCGGATTATTTCATAATTTCTCCCAAATGTTTTTATTATTTAGTGTAGTGTCAAATCCTCCCTCAATTTTTATTTTTTCTTCTTCAATACCAAAAACCATAGCCCCCTGTTGGTGGCAGGTATGCAATTGGCCATTGTTGAAGGCGTGAGGTCAGTGCCGTGGCTCCTTACATTAATCAATCATATTGTGGTCTAAATGTTGTATGTTGTGCTGGAAATGCCCTCTTACGAGGTTCTTGCGGCAATAATGGATAATATGGAAGAAGTATTTTGTAATTATTTAGAGATGTTTATTTTTAATGAAAAGGAGATTTCCAACTTTCATGCACTTTATGCTAGTCTTCTTTCCACAACAACTAAAAAGATATTTTTAAATGATTATTAAATATGAGGGGTTTTTTTTTTTTTTTTTTTGGCTGCACCGTGCAGCATGCAGGATCTTAGCTCCCTGACCAGGGATCGAACCTGTGTCCCCTGCAGTGGAAGCGCAGAGTCCTAACCACAGGACCGCCAGGGAATTCCTAAATATGAGTTTTAGTTTCAAGCTTTTTATATGCTATCTATTCAGTGAATGCAGATAAAAGTCAGTAAAGAACATTATAGATTACATTATTAAAATATGGCATAAAATTGGTAATAGAAAATAGTTTATACACATCTCCATAAAAAAATTGGTGACTACTTATTTTATTTTTCCCACAAGTACTGTATTCTAAGTACTAAAGTATTCCTCTTGATAGCCGATGCCTTACATAGATCAGGCACTTAGTAGATGCTTAATATGTATTCATTTTTTGAATGATGTAAGCCTTATATTAGAGTATAGGTTAAATCACACCAATTAGATAATGCCATAGGTATAAAACCTAAAACCTGTATAATATATGTGAGTCATTAATTCACATTCCAGGTAAATATAATATTATATAATCAGTGCAAAAATTTTATCATCCCCCTATTTATTTTTAAATTTTAATAATGGTGACTCTGAAGAAAGTATCAAAAAGCAAAAGAAAGTTTGGATTTCTATTTTATTTAAACCCTCAATCTGATTTCTTTAAAGTTTGCCCTAATTTCAAATCTGGGACTAGTGTTCATTTTTATGTAACATTTAGCCAAAAGCTCTACATATGCTAGCATTAAGCAAATGATAACACACATATTTTTTTTAAATTTTAATCATTGCTAAGTAAATTGGATTTTGCAGTTATAATCTGACTCACAATAGGATTGTACAGAAGGAATTGTAAAATAAAAAATGAAAAGTACCCCCCAAAATGTATGGTATAGCATCATTTGTAGAGTTTGCAGCTGGAATAAATTTTTTTTCTTCCATTTTGTATCATTAACTACATCTGAAGCATAAAATGGGGAAATAGTCCTGCAACCTTGCCAAGAGATGTATAGAAGTAGTGCATTGTCTTTCTTAAATACTCCTTGATCAAATCAACATTTTTAAAGGACTATAAATAAACATTTGAGTTTTGAGATACAAAAGCCATACCAAAAAAGTAATTGAGCTTATAATTGAAACAAGCATTGAAAATGTCATCTTTTGGTCATACGTTATGCATTGCCTAGAGTTGAAGGGAAAGAAAAGCATGCATTGCCTGAGAACAACATTCAATTTTTAAAGCATTTCCCATTCAGACTTTGATGCTTGATTACTTGAAGCGAGCTGAGGAACAATGTTGTTTGGGACAGTTATTTCTTTTTGGACTCATGAAATTTTTCTGGCTTTTTCTTGTTCCTAGAAGTCCCTCTAGTGGTCACTAATGTGAACACAGTAAGAACAATCCAGAAAACTGAGTATCATATGTGTGGAAATCCAGAGTCACCCTGACATGTTAAAATTCTGCATTTGTTATTCATAAATGCTATTTTAACAAGTAAAACTAGAGCTGTTTTCTTCTCTGAAATTCTAACTTGATTGATTATTATAATGAGCCCTTTCCTAGAAGATTGGCCATTATTTTTTTTTCAGAGCCGAAAGAAATATATTGTGAATGGCACAGTCTTTAGAAAATTAATTTCCTATGGAAATTAGCAACCCAGACTGTTACTGGTAACTATTTTAAAGCCCACTTTATAAACCTCATTCACTTGATTTCTGAGTAAGAATTTATCAAATGGAAATGTCATAAAAATGCCATCATCTGTGGGGTGTTTATTGTCACATGTTTTTTTTTTTTCAACTAACAATTTGTAGCAAAGTGATATTCATCCCAGAACCCTGTGACTGCGTATTATGTTGTTTGAAGTGTTACATTTGTTCATCAGTACCTCATACTAATCTCTGTTCTTGTCATTCGTGTTACACCCACCAACCCTGCTACCAACCAAATCACACAGGGAGCATCTGGCTTAGACGGAAAGCCAGGATCCCGGGTGAGTCAGCACCTCAACTTGCTCCAACATGTTTTGTGGCTAGGCGTTTTATGCTTCAGGACAGACTCCCATCAAATGATGAGGGGTACATGGGACTGGAGCAGAAGAAAGTGGACAAAGACAGTGGCAGAAAAGGGAAAGGGAGACAAAGCCTGGGTTGCAGCCTTGTTTGTCGTACAGCCTAAACTGCAGAACATCTTTCTGAAGCCTGGGTTCAAGTCTGGATAACTTGTGACATGGGAAGAATGACCAATCTAATTGGCTTCGTTGTCGTAGAACCCCAGACAGATTTTTCCACAACCAATGAACACTTCTTGCAGTTCCTTGGGAGGGGCCCTCTGAAGGAATCAAAATCATGTGAATTTATTTTAACTTGCTTTTTCTTTTATGTTTATGTCCATATTAGAAATGTAACTTCTTCTTTGGAACTAACTTTCAAATCTCTGTTCATTGAAATGACTTGTCTGTCTTCTGTCATTTTGTCTCTTTTCTATGGTTCTTAACAGCTCCATCTCTTAAATTTCAGCTACAGGTCCTCAATATTTAGAAGTCTTCTGAAGATGAACTTTGAGTTCAGGCAGTAAGAAAAAGATCAAACTGATGTTGATAATTCACCAACATTAGAATGAGTTTAAAACCCTGAATTATTTCATATCACAAGACTCATAGAATAAACAAGAATAGTAAAACAGAAATAGGAATACCAAAAAAATTGTGCTAGAATAGTTTCTGTTTGCAAATATCATAATAAATTCATTGCAAATCTAAGCATAGTCTTCCTGAAAATGAGCAAATATACCTGAAGTCCTTGCTACATTTTTAAGAATCAAAAAGAATTCCAAGCTCTTCAATTCTTAAAACCTGTTTCAGGCAGTCATTATTTTCACTGGACCTCAGTGTTCCTATATTCATCCAAATATTATCTCATCTGCCACAGAAATCCTAATCCTGAACCAGGAGGCCAGAGGGCAGTTATGCCATTAAATCATCCAGCTGCCTGATTTGTGCCTTATAGGCCCAGTGACTTGAGCCACTGCAGCAGAACCTATAAGAATAATTCCTTCCTCCTAAGCCCCCTGCTGCTTCCAACAGAACTGAAGAAAGTTTGAAAAGTTAAACACTGTTCTCATTCAAGTTTGTTTTTTTTTACTTGTATAACTATTCGAGCCTCTTAAACAGCTGAAAACAAGACTTCAGAGCATTTGTGGCCAAGAGGGGTACAGGTAACTGTAGGGGCAGAGAATGGATGTGAAGAAGAGGTGATGTGAAGCGAAAACAATTAATTTTTTCTTAAGATTTTGGGGGCAAAGTGAAGATGTTCCATTTAGTCAGGGAGGAAATATATAATTAAATATGATATACAGTACTTTGTGTGAGCCTTTCTTTGAAATATGCAGTTATAAAATTCATCCCTTTTGCATGAGTTTCTTGAAAACTATTGGCCTGAAAGAATCAAGCATAAAGCAGTTTGAAAGGAGACGTGTTGTCTTACTGACATCCTAAGGCATCATTCACCCAGGAAAAGTCCAGGATAGATTATAACTGCTTTTCTTACAGCCCTTGGGATATGTCTCATATTATATTATTTTTATCTTTTTTTAGGGTACAGATGGCCCTATGGGACCCCATGGCCCTGCAGGTCCCAAAGGAGAAAGAGTAAGTTGCTCCTGAGGTTATTAAGCTGTGACCTAAGGAAAACACAGAGTGTGGCTTTTCCATTTTAGTTGATCTGAGCTGTTCATTTCCCATTAGAAATAAAGGGCCATCTAATAGTAAATGGAAATAGATGCCATCTTAAGTTCTATTTGGAGTCCTCATGCTGAGAGAATGACAGAGTATTAGAATATGCCTGCCTTAACCAAAAAAAAAAAAAACAAACAAACAAAAAACAATGCATACATTTTCATAGCTAAAGAAAATAGCTCAGACCATTCCTTCTTGACCCCTAAGGAAGATGTTTTCATTTGGCCTTAATCCAGAAAGTTGATGTCAATAGGTCTAAAATTTCCAGGACTATATATTCTGGTTGATAATCTTTTATATAAAGCTACTCTGTTCATTCAGAATAAGTTATAACTTTTCTAAAGGGAACTTACAAAACCTAAGGATTCTCCGCACAGTTACACATGCTCCTCTTTTTTAGCAAAAGAATAGCCTTTCTTTAACCATAAGGAAATAATTTTAGTGCATTATAAAACAAAAACCTTCCACTAACCTCTCTATTGCTAAGCCATGTTTCCATATCTTTGGGGGGAAAAAAGACACTCAGAGTGGAAGATAAACATCTGACACAAAAAAATGTCCTACAGCATCAGCAGCTGGTCATCTGTCTGGAACTTCTCTCCCTCTTTCTCTGGTTTTCTTCCGCTTTTTCTTTTCCTCACCCTGAAAAACTTAGAAGGTTTTTTTGGATCTGAGTGGAATTGTGTCGTCAATTTCCCCACCATCCAGGATAGGATGTAAAGAAAGTATCCTAATGGTGAGGACTTCAAAATGTTGGAATGATTCATTGTGCAACTTTGTGGTCTTTTAAAACTGGATAGAGTTTCATCAGTCTGGGATAATTTGCTTTAAAATAGAGGGCCACATAGTGATTTCTTTGGCATACATCCCCATCCCATAACTCCATGTCCTATAAAGTGAATTCACTTATTCAGTAAGTATCACATTAAGATGTACAAAACACAATGTACTCCTAGTGTGGAATGAAAACGCTCTCCTCCCATTTATGCAGTCTATTTTGCTAATTGTTCTAATGAATTGCACAATGATAATTTGTTCATCATCCTATAACCTTTTGTTGATACACTGTATATACTTAGTACTGTGAAGGAAGCAGCTATTTTCCGTGATCTAGGAGAGTTTACAATCTAATTGCAGAGGAAAAAAATATCTGCAAGGAATAACTAGATAATGAGGCCTAAGTGAATACAAATAGTACGTGCTGTGCATTTGGCAATGAGGAATGCTGGCTTTACCCAAGAATCCTTCTAGGAAGAGGTGAGTCCTAAAGGGAATAAATCATCTGAATTTATTTCTAAGGTCAAACAAAAGACTTAACGAAGATCATCCTAATTAAAAAGATTTAAAAGCTAAGAGCCTCATGCTGCTGGTGCATTCAAGCACGGTATCAAGAAATCCAGTACATGGACTAAAAATGGAGCAGCAAATCTCAAGTAGTCCAGTGGCAGAAGGCCCTGGGACTCAAGAGGGTTTACCGTTTGGTAAATCAGCTGTTACTTCCGAGAGCTCCACGGTGTCATAAGAGTATCAGGTCTCAGCGCCGGGGTAGAATTCACCAGGAGAGCAAATGAAACGGCTAAGAATTTGCGAAGGCACAGTTTAAGTCAAATGGTGTGCAGTGTAAAGTGTTACACTTGTATTTAGTCAGCATGTTAACTATCCTAACTGGATCAGATATCAGTACTCTCTCCAAGGGCCCCTCTCCCTAAGTGCTAAACTGGAGTGTGATTCTCAAAGTTAATTGATGGAGGTGCCATCTGGACTCTCTTGAAAAAGTTTCAAATTTTAAAGAGGCAGGAATCAAGCAGGGGGTTCATTCTAGAATAATTCCTCAGTGTAGACATGCAAATTAAAGATCCTGAATGAAATGAGACCAGCCTAAAAGAAACCAGGCATTTGACAGACAGTGTTATTCAAGAATTGTCAAATACATGACTGGCAGCATTAGTAGGCAGCTCTTCAGAGCACCTGATCGTCCTACCTTCAGCTGATTTCTTCATCTTGGCCTTGTAACCACTAAGGAACTCCGTAGAGTGTGTTAAATTGGAGAGGTTCAAAGTTCTTTTGGAATGAATTAATCCCGGAAAAGAAGTTGCACGTTCAAGGCCCTGTGTTGATATTTCATTCCTAGAAGTTTTCAAGCTGAAACCATTAAGCTGCTTTTGGCTCCAAGTGACAGAACCCCAACTCAAAATGGCTTAAACAGTAAAGAAATGTAGGGCTTCCCTGGTGGCGCAGTGGTTGCGCGTCCGCCTGCCGATGCAGGGGAACCGGGTTCGCGCCCCGGTCTGGGAGGATCCCACGTGCCGCGGAGCGGCTGGGCCCGTGAGCCGTGGCCGCTGAGCCTGCGCGTCCGGAGCCTGTGCCCCGCAACGGGAGAGGCCACAACAGAGGGAGGCCCGCATACCACGAAAAAAAAAAAAAAAAAAAAGAAATTTATAGTTCTGTGTGGTAAAATAGTCAAAGGAGGAGCTCTAGGCTTTGCTTCTGTGCCCTTTCCAAGAGCTGGCTTTGTCTTCTGACCACAGGCAAGCTGGTTGCAGCGGTTCCAGACCTCCCCTCTGGCGAGGCATCGGCAGAGAGCAAACATAGGGACTGTCTTCTCCTGTATCCTCCTTAGCTGTGAGGAAACCGTCCCCAAAGCTTCCCAGCCCCTTCCCCTGACACTTCATTGACCAGGATTGGGTCATAGGTCCACTTCTGAAGCAGTCACTGGGAGTGAGATGGAATTGTCATTATTAGCTTAAAGTAAGTATTTGGGGTGAGCAATTCTGCAAGAGGAGCTCCACAGCTTCAGTGACAGCTGAATTCAAATCAGCCACAGCCTATTCATTTTAAAAACAAAATAAAGCTGAAGTGCTCGGTCAGAAGAGGAAGAAGGGAGTAGGTATATCAAAATAATCTGTGGAGATATTTCAAACCAGAGCTACTCTAATCCATGGAGTTTTTACGAATTAGACCAACTCCAGGTTACACGAACCTTCCCTCTAAATCCCCACCTCCCATTTACACACGCGCGTGCGTGCACGCACACACACACACACACACCATTACCAACAGCACCACCACCACTTAAAAAATCATAAATAACACTGACAGATCAAACTGAAAGGACTTTAGTTTGAATTAGCGCTCTTGGAGTTGCCAAGCCCTTTTCATTAAAAACAAGACCTCTAACTGTACGATAATAATGAGAGCTTCTTTTTATGGACATACTATTTGGCAACGTATAATTTCATATTTTCTAATCACACTTAATCCTCAGAAAGATCCTTGCAGAATATGTATTACTCTTCTTATTTTACAGCCAATGAAACACAGGCACGGAAAGGTTAAGAAAGTTACCCAAGGCCACCCAGCCAGTCAGTGCCAGAACGGGGAATTCAACTTTAAATCTGTTTCATTTCAAAGCCTGGCCACTTTACCGAATGCAATTCCTGCTCTTTCAGTAATAAACATAAAGGAATAATGAGTAAAAGTGCAATAAGCTTTTATCATATTTATTCCCCCAAATCTCCCTATACTATATGTGCCTCTAAGTGACAGTGCTAAGTAGCGCCAACAGCCCCTAAGTTTACGTTAAAGAAGAATGTTGACAGTGACTTGAAATTTGCTCACATGGGAATCTGGAGAAACACAGAATAACACGTGGATCCGCATGCACAGTTATCAGCTGGACTTGACATTTTACCCCTGGAAGAGATCTGCTACCCTTAAACTTCTTCAGGGGTGTGATAAAAGAAGGTAACATTTTCTCTTGGCCCCTCACATAAACATCATCATTCTCCTGAAGTTTCCGTATTAAATACTGACAGTTTAATTTTGGAGATGGCAGCAGAAGAAAACACTGCTTGAAATGCAGACATCTCTTTTTTGATTGTCACACTGTCATATTCCTGGGGACACCTCCAATTACTTATTTTTTATAAGCATTCAAGATGATCGTGTTTAACGAATCAACCAACAAAGGATTAATCTCCAAACTACATAAACAGCTCATGCAGCTCAATATTAAAAAAACAAACAACCCAATCCAAAAATGGCCAGAAGACCTAAATAGACCTTTCTCCACAGAAGACTTACAGATGGCCAAGAAGCACATGAAAAGCTGCTCAACGTCACTAATTATTAGAGAAACGCAAATCAAAACTACAATGACGTGTCACCTCACACCAGTTAGAAGGGGCATCATCAGAAAATCTACAAACAACTCATTTGTAGACACGTGGATGGATCTAGAGACTGTCATACAGAGTGAAGTCAGAAAGACAGAAACAAATATCGTATATTAACGCATATATGTGGAACCTAGAAAACTGGTACAGATGAACCGGTTTGCAGGGCAGAAATAGAGACACGGATGTAGAGAACAAACGTATGGACACCAAGGGGGGACAGTGGCTGGGGTGGTGGTGGTGGTGTGATGAATTGGGCGATTGGGATTGACATATATACGCTAATATGTATAAAATAGATAACTAATAAGAACATGCTGTATAATAAAATAAATTTAAAAAAAAAAGATTATCATTTAAGCCGAGACAAGCTCTGCTACTTAAATAGGTACATGAAGAGAGAGTGATGAGGTAGTAAATTCCTACCTTATCAGGCACTGAGTAGAAAACATAAAAGTTTTTAAACCCTCTTTTCCCGAAAGGAAGCAAAACATACATGATTGTAGTGATCTGACTTGACTCATGAATTCTGCAAATATTTACTGACACTATTATAAGCTGTGGGCATGCAGTAGGGAAAAAAGCCAGGGCCCTGGCACCCTAACGTGCAGATTCTAGCGAGGGGCTCAGCAGAGAATAGACAAGTTATAAGGTGGGTCTGTCTCCTGGTGTATGAGCACGGTGCAGTAAAATACAGCTCAGTTAAGGGCAGGGGCAGTCAAGGGGTAAGGGCCTGCTGAAGAGACATTTGGTAGGGGGAAAAAGAATTTTCTTATTACATTTTTGAAAAAGTGGTTACTTAAAATAATTAGTAACAAATAAACATTTCACAGTAAGGCCAAAGAAACCCAAGCACCACACCCTAGATATGCAAGTCCTTTTGCACCGCTGGGCAGACAGTCCTTCTTCCAAAGGTGATTCTGTAAAATATGCTACCATGGATTTCTTTTGCCGTATCACTGGCAGCGGCCCTGAAAGAGCCTGACGCTTTGGAATTTTGATAGAATGATACTTCAAATAGAGGCTTTAGCCCCAGGCCATCAGGGAATGTGTGTGACTATAGGTGTTTGTTTATGATTTGCACTTTCACCTTTCATTATAGGGTGAAAAAGGAGCAATGGGAGAGCCGGGACCCCGAGGGCCGTATGGTCTTCCCGTGAGTTCTCTCGTCTCGCGATGGTGTTTCCCTTCAGCACGTGTAGATGACCTGTCCCTGGCGTGGTTAACCCTCCCCTCGTGGGGAGACTAATCCCATTAGAGGAGCAAAGAACAATCCACTAATTCTCTTCAACGCCAATGTAACTGTGTACTTCAGACATAGGTCATATCTGTGTCATCTTCTTACACTCACGTACAGACACCCACACACTTCACCAGATTGAGAGGATCAGAGGTTGTCCATGAGATGGACAGTGCTGACCTGAAAGAGGGCTTTTGACTGTCAGATAACCCCTCCCTGGGCCATCTGACCAAACCCATAATTGGCCCTTCCTTGGGAGGTCATTGTAACCAGAAGTGGGTGTGGAAGCTTAATTTAAAAAACTCTCTTCAGACTTTATCTGTTCTCATACATCACTTACAAAAACTGCTCTTGCTCATAAAAGGTATTTCTCAGATTGATGTTTACGATGACTGATGTTTTTGACCTTTCTAAATTACCGTGATGACAAGTGATCTTCAGAACAGAGAAGGTTGATAGTGTTCTAGCTTCTGAAAATTCTCAGTTAACACCCACTTCAAATTGAGGGCCTCGGGTTTGCTTCAGAATATTCTCTTTGGGATAATTGTAAATGGTTTGATGGGGTCGGGTAGGACTACAGTAGAAGCATATAATGTTGTCTCAAGGTTTTTAACCCCTATGTATTTTCCACGTACCTTGTACTTTCTAGTTTTGAGGAATTGAAATAATAAGCTCAAACCATGATTACTTGCGTGCTGAAAGAGATGCCGATTTTGAAATAGATTTCAAAATCTAATTGGTGGAATCAAAGCAACTTCTCGGCAACTTTGGGGTGGATTTGTTGAGTGATTTTCAAAGCCCTGAAAATCTGCTCCACACGGCTGAATTGATCATCCTTGCACAGCAGTATTATATTCCTTCTATAATAGGGGGTCATTAATTTACAGTTTTTAAGCTGTGATCTTCACACCCGCAATATTTATAGACAAGGTGTACATCTAGCCAAATTAAAATTGTATTTAACAATAAACAGTTTTCACATTCTTTACACGCTTATGAGCTGACTACTAAGTCGTCAAACTAAAGTAGCATAGATTTGCTTATTCTGTTAGTGCTGGTGTGTTTTTAAACTAAACAGTATTTTTGCTTTTGACTTACTCTTAGATTGATAACTTGAATACCAAGCATTAAACTTCAGCAAAATATCAGACTATTTAACCTGATATATAACAAACATTTTCATGACCCTTACCTGCAACATTAACAGTCACTTCACTTGATTTAGTGAAAGAAACTTGTGTTACTAATCAATAGAGAATCTTTTTCACATTTCTGAATTAGTTGTTTTTATACTAGTGTTGCATGTCCAGGCAGCCTTAAACAGAATAATAACCTATTTGTGAAACTTAGGAACACTAATGTACCTACTATGATTCTTTGGCAGGGGAAAGATGGAGAGCCTGGTCTTGATGTAAGTAATACTGACAATAAACATCTTCCCATTATAATAGATGCTGATGGTCTCCATCATCAATAATAGCAAGAATACTTCTAATTTTTTTCTGTGCACATAGTTATGTGTCCAGCATATATTGCTGTGCGTGTAGACAGCAATAGGAAATAAACCACTAGGGTTGGCATGAGAGAGACAAAAGCAAAAAGCATAATTATCTAGTATGAAATTAATAACTGACAGTTGATAGAGGCACTTCAAAATACTTTCCCAAATTAGAGACACTCAACACGAATGGTTAAATTACTTATTTTAAAATATGCATAAAATCGAAGTATCTTTCACATGCTACCGTTAGGGAATGATATGTTTATTCTCAAAGCTATTACGCAGTATTTTGCTTTTTAGCATAAAGTCTCTATATATCTTATAGTAACATAATTCTATAAAAATAGAGAATGTCAAAAGTCAGTCCCTCCTAAAATGATTACTGTTCGTCCTGTATTATGTGAATAATAGCAGTAGCAAAAAGTAATAGTAGTTACTCTTTATTGGGCACCATTTGTGTGCAGACATCATTCTGGTACTTTATATATATCATCACATTTAATGCTCACACCAGCAGATGTGTGGTATTAATAGGTATTAACCTTGTTTTATGGTCGAAGGACTAAAATGGTGAAGTAAGTTTGCCTGCAGTCCCACAAATCAGAGAACTTGCCAGGATTCAAACTAGGATCCTGATATTCTCTCCACTATACATTTCTTTGGAGAAAAAGCAAGAAACCTTTTGTTTACAGATACTTGAGATGTTAGGAAACTGTTATTTCTAAGTGCCACTTTACCCATCTAAGTTTTCAGATTTGAGGGCATGCCATGTTTCTTTATATTTGCGTTCAGAAACATGAATTCTTAAGGTTTTTTTCAATATGGTGTTGCCACAGTTATACCAACAGATCTTTTTGGTTTGCTTTTTATCCTATAGGGTTTCCCTGGTCCACGAGGCGAGAAGGGTGATCTAGGAGAAAAGGGGGAAAAGGTGACCTCTCCAGCCTAGCATGTGCCTGTTTGATTTTTCTGCTTCTGTCTGCTTTGCTGTTCAACCTGTGCGATTCTTTCATACGTCTAATCTTTCTCCATCCTGTGCTCCAAAAACACTCTGATGTCTGATCTGAGGAACCAGATCTTCACAGAGGAATAAAGAAGGCTACACTGCAAGAAATAAGGGCACTGTTAGCACAGAAGAAAAGAATTACAATCCCCAGATATCTGAGCTACAATCTTTGGACTACCTGACACCAATTAATTGAAAGATGAAGTTTTCAGGGGTTTTTGAAAATGGGGGTGGGAGAGGCATTTATGACATTAAGTAAAATTAAATAGCACAAATCTGCAACAGTCTTCTGGCAGAGCTCAGCTAACCCTGTAAATTCAGCATCTCATTCATCTTCACAACATTCCCTAAGATATGTCCTGTATCTTGATTTTTTTTTTTTTTTTTGATTGGAAAGTGGAAGGCAAGCAGTATGCTGATAAACCCAGTGAGTCCATTATGCAGGGACCAGGACTTGTTGCCTTTGGACGCTGTAGATATTTTAAAGTGAAGATATTGGTGTATTTTATGAGATTGATGTTTAGGTCCTATCTCAAGACTGTCAGCTCCAGGGGATAAGGACCCAATATCAAGCAAAATGGTTTTATGTCTGGAAGCAAAATGTGGATTATGGATTTTTTAAACCACTTTTTTCTTCTTTAAAAAATAGTTTTTTTATATTGGACACAGCTGAAAAAGGGGAAAAAAAATTTTTAAACTCAGCACCTCAAAAGAATAATGAAAATCTTAAAGTGGCTGAAATGGTACCTTCATAATTCAGATTTAAACCAATTCTATTTCTCAGATTAATTTATGTCCTACTCTACTTACCGCACTATTTTCAAAACCCTATAAAGTCTCTTTAACAGTGAAGTTCATAGCTGTTGAAAAACAAGGCCAAATGAGAGTTGCCAAAAAAAAAAAAGAGGATATTAAGCCTGCTGTGTATTCTTTGGGCATTAAACATTACTTAGCTTCCCATTGCTAGGAAAGCTCATGTGAGTGGTTATATGAAAGCACCACCATCATCATGGTCACATCATTGTCACATTTATTGAACACTTATGTTTTTCCAAGAGCCTTACATAAGATAAGTCTTTTAATCCTCATAACAACACCCTAAGTTTGGTGCTATTATTGTCCCCATTTCATAGACAAGGAAACTGAGGCATTAAAAAAAGTTCTTTTATTCTGAATTGTAAATTCTAACTGTAAAATATACATGTTTTGAGATAAATTGTACATGCAGTCTTTTAGCCCAAGGTGTCTCTGTGTGCTTTCAAGGTTATAGGCATTTATTTTATATTTACCGAATGGGTTGTATGAGTCAAAAACCTTATTCACTCAAAAGTATGTCACCATTATGAAGATATTCATTCTAATGATCTTTTAAACAAAGAAGAAATTACTGGTATTATAACTTATGAAAACCTAAAGCTACAAATTTAATCCTCAGAATAATGTTAATCACCCATACAAAAATCTTTCCATATTTCAGATTCCATAATTAGAAGTTTTATATTTAGGGAAATTAGATACAAATGTGCATACTTTTTGTATATCATTCTTTGACATGGGAGACAAAAATTAGCAAGAGCCCTTATGTGTTCATACCCACAAAGACAGATAGTTACAAAACTATGATGATTAATAATAACACTGACACATTATCCTCTGTAAAATAGTGTCTGTTTTCCATAAAGCTTGAGGTTCACTAGAATATTACTGAAAAACGATTCCCAGAGCCTGTTAAAGTCAACATTCATATGACAACACTTTCCGTTGAGTGATTAATCTGAGTTGATTAACCAATCAAAAAATGAATTGAGTCCAAAATTAATAATACCCAACACATCTGGTGTCAGTCACACCTATGTGAAGAAGAGTCCACTCCCTCCCAAATAAGTTTAAATCAATTTTACGTCAAGGCAATGATGTTACTTGCTGAGGAAGAATGTTGATTCATCTTGCACAAGTGAGCAATTTACTCCCGAAAGCTCCTCCCATCTTACTTCTATCACACCTGCTCTCATTTCACTTCACCCTGGCATCTCGGGTCTTTGTTTTTGATCATGATCAACTAAACCACACAGAAGTTCTCTCTTTCCCCGATGTTAGAGAAACCCAAATGGCTTTGATTCTGAGCCTTCTGATGCAGTGTTTTTGGCACACAGGAGATAAATGTGGAGCTTTCACTCACACAGAAAGAATGCATTAATTTGAGTGCATATCTCATCTATATCTGTTATGTATATGTCTTTGAATATTCATGTTGTTTCGCTTCTGAAATTATTCAGACTTATTGTATCTGCCACCCTGACTGCAGAATGAATACACTAATTTAAATATGTATAGCATAGTATTTTGTATTCTGTACTGCACCAGCTTCTTGTCTATAAATATGCAGATATTTATGTTAATGTGAAACAGCTGAGGTGCATTCCTTACTTCTCCTCCTTTTGCCTCCTTTCCTTAATTCCTCCATCCCTATGATCCATGCAGATTTCCACAACCTTTACCTTGATTCCTAAATACTAATTTCCATGGCTACATTCCCACTATGTAATTATCCTGCCTACCTCATTTTTAGCATTAGCTGAACTGAATCCAAACTGCTTTTCCTCTCTTGAACAGAATTTTTTTTGTTTTTTTGGCTTTTGTTACCTTCTGAGCAAGCTGGAAACCCATTTACCATTGTGAACACCTGGCATGAGACCAATAACAGTGAATTAAAGAACATCTTTGAGTTTATAAACAAGTCTGTTTCTCCAAGTGGCATTGCTGAGAAATCTTAGCACTTTTAAAATTTGTTTATCTGACTTACTAAGGAAAGTATTTGCTTTTAGTTTCCTTAAAAAGAATGTTAAAAGAAAGAGTATATTTTTAACACACTGAATATGTTTAAATGAGAACTAACTACAAAAAATAATGTCAGAAAGCTGGATTCATTTCAAAAAGATAGAAGCTGCCAAGATTTTTTTTCCTTTTCCTCTGGCTCAATGTAGCTTTCATCTGTTATAGGATTTGAAAAAAAGCACGTTGGCAGGTACTGAAATTTGGGTGAAGTCTCCATTATTCCTCTGAAGTTCACTGCCACTGGCTGGATTCAATACAGTTGGTATCTGTCATCTTCACCAAAGCGGTGGCGGGAACACCTCATTCACAAGGACCACGGCACTGGGGTCTAAGTCAGCACTGATCCTCCTTTCTGATGTGTCCGCCTCCAAGTTCTTTCATCTTGTTGAATCTTTTTAATAAAATCCTGTACATCACTGCTCAGAATCCATTGCCACCCCGGAAGTCTGTTATTTTTCATAATATCATGCCTTACCTAAACCAGAAAACAGTGGTAAATGCCCTTCCAGACTTTTATTGGCTAAACCATCTTTTGAATCACCGTTACTTCCCACCCCCCCCCAAATAAAACCTGTCTTATTTAAACCCTTGTATCCACAGGGGGAAAAGGGAAAGAAAGGCAAAAAGGGGCCTAAAGGGGAGAAAGGAGAACAGGGTGCTCCTGGATTAGATGCACCCTGCCCGTTGGTATGTCTGACTCATGCAACCGTCTCCAGATGTCACATGCGGAGGCGAAGCTGGGAGAGGAGCAAACTGGAGGGACCGCACCAGCGGGGGTTCTGATTGGCGTCTTTTAACGTAGACTTTAAGGTCCCAGAAACATCCATATCTGGTTGTCAATGTGTTCCACCCCTTGTCTCTGGCCACCAGCTATGCCTGGTTTCTCAACACGCAAGTATTGTTGTGCATCCGGGGCACGAATGCAGGATCGGAGGAGCAGGTCCCCATTCCCAGACAAGCCCTAGTTGTAGGACCACATCAAGCTGTTTTATTTTGTCCAGCGTCACTGGATGTTACCTTTCCCTTCAGAGTTGCTCCTCTCCCAGCCTTTTGTTATTGTGGTTATTTCATTAGCAGAAATTGTGCTTAAGTGATTTCTTCTGTTTAGTAACATTATGAGTTAATCTTTACAAACAGGGATTCCGTGGCGTTAAGGGGGAAAAAGGGGAGCCAGGCCAGCCTGGCCTGGATGGGCTGGATGCCCCTTGCCAATTGGTACAGTATTTCTCTTTCCTACCACCCTGCATGCAATTCCTTTGTTTATTACATATTCATCTCTCTCAGTGTAAAGTGGTACTTCTGGAGCAAGCTTTACATGATAAACACACTACATGCATATGCATGAATAGCTCCTTCAGTGACTCTGCAGAGTGAAAAGAGCATGCACGCATTTCCATCGGTGACTGCAAATTAACCTCCTGACATTGTTCTCACAACTGACACGGCTGCCACGTCTGTGTTCTGGGGAATCTCAATGTATCTAATAACCATTTCAAGATGACATTAAAAGTGCATAAAAATCTTCTATGTAAAGGTACAACTAGGCTATAACTTTGGGTTTTACCACTAAAGTTATCTTTTTTTTTTTTCCTTAAAAGAAATAAAGGCATTTTTGCCCCTTTCACTAGATTTCTGTCAGGCTGTAAATTAAGACCAAATCTACATAGTTGAGCTTCTGTGGTCAAGACTTAACCAATTCAAAGGAATGCTGTTAAGAGACCGTAGGGGAGAAAAACAAACTTCTCTGAGCTTCTAAAGATAATAGTCTGCAGCCCAAACCCTCTTCTTTGTCACATAACCTTTTCAGTTTAATGGTCCCTCCTTTTGAAACTCACTTTCCTAAAGTAGACAGATCTCCCCTACCTCCATTGGCATGTCAAAATCCTTATACTAAAATCTAAAATTCTACCGGGTGATCCTTCTCCTTGTACCAATCTGGCATTACCGATTTTTTTCCCAAATATCTTATAAAGTTATTTCAAGGTTTTTGTTTTTTTTTTTTACATTTGAAAAGAAAGTGTATGCAAATTTTCTGAGGTGTAAAGGAAAATTTTTTATGACTGTGTTGATGGTTATACTTGGTCTGCATGTTCTTATATTATTCTTAAATACTAAGCATGATTCTTTAAAGATAAATTTGTTTCTCAAGTCTTTTAAGAGATTGTATTGTAGAAGAAAATTTTATTCAGTCAATAATTGCAATTAGAAAATGTCAATATGATATGCCCAGTCTTTTATTTTGTTTGCTTGGTATTGACAATAAATAATATTTTACAATCATTTTGTTGGGGGAAAACACAAGCATGCTTCATAATATATCAACTCTTCCTGCCTTATTTATATCATTTGTATCTGAAGAGTGCTTACCCTTTAAGTGAAAATAAATTTTGCAACATTTAAGAATCCCTTGTTTATTCAGAATTTGTTAATTGGCTTCTGAAGAATTTTAATTTAAAAATTGAGAAAGACTATGGATAACATTTTACTATAAAGATATAGACTGGCTGCCTCTCTTTTAATTCAATCAATTTAATGTTTTACTTTATCTGCTTTCAATATAGAAAAGTTGAAAGATACTCCATAGGAAGAGCTATAAACTTCAGATAGAAATGGTTCATCACTGATTACTCCTCATTATCATGCATTCAACCATAGAACATAGTGACCAGGAAGAGAAGTTATTTCCATTTATTGAATAAAGATAATTATAAAATGCGTTTTAATGAAATTAAGAGAAATAGTACAGATTTATTATCTAAAGATATAACTAAGTAGACCACTAGGTTTTACAAATTATTATTCAAAGTTAAGTATAAATCTTTCTATATTTTATTTATTTGAAAAATTTGTACTCACTTTGGAAAACATTTGAATTTTCTTCCTTTTAACTAATGTTGGGTAATATCTTGGGAGTTGATTATTAGTAAAAGATGCCTATGACTAAAGCCACCTAACAGGTAGATATTCATTTTTAAGCCTCTGCGCATATTAATTATGAAGTATGATCACTTTCGTGGAACCTGAGGAATTCTTATTCTTCTTTTTAAAATAGGGACCAGATGGATTACCCATGCCTGGCTGTTGGCAAAAGGTAGGCTTTACAGAATTATTTCTAAAAGAAGCACTGTCCCTTTCTCTTTACCTGGCCTAGCCTTTCCCATTTAGAAAGATTTTTTGAATTTGACATTGCTGAAATGTGTTTGGGTATTAAAAAGCAAAAGATCCCATCTCTAGAATATCTTTTAATAGTGTTTGCTGCTGATTTCTTCCTAAACTGACGAGTAAAAATAATTCCTGGCAAACACTGTAATTTGGAACCTTCCCTGTTTAATCTTTCCTTCAGAATGGAAAGGGGCAGTGCATCTTGACAATGGTTTGCTTGTCTCAAACTCCTTTTCCTCCTACTGTTTAAGATTATTCTTAATTGTGATTGTTTTTCTGTTTATACTCAGTTACTTAGGCAAATATGCAAATACATGGTAGAACCCTGTCAATATTAGTCACAAAGCTGAGAAAGCAGAAAATGTAAGCATAATTTTCTTTTCTTCGATGATGTCTCGATTTATTTAGGAGAATCTGGTTATATTTACGTTGGTGTCCTTGATGATATCAGTTTGCTCTAGCCTCTACATGTGGCCACCCATAGTCACTGTGTATGTATTCAGCAGAGAAGGGAAATTATTCTTCATAGAGAACCTTCTTGTACAAAGGCTGTGTGATAAGCCCTTTCATACAGGCGACATCACTTTATTTAATCCTCATAATAACCCTATAGTGTATTATTATCGTGAATGATGCCAGTGAGGAAAGTAAAATTCAGAGAAGTTAAGTAACTTCCAAGGACACAGAGCTAGTATGTAACAGAACTAGAAGTAGACAATGGAAAGCAATGGCAGAACTTTAAGGAGGGAAGAGATCTGTATGTGCTGTGCCTTTCAGAGAATACCCAACCTTTACACAGTAACGGTGCACACCTAATTATAAAGGACTGTGCATATGCTACCTAAGGTTAAAGGAATTCTTCTGATGTGAAAATGAACCAGAGGGAAGTATACATTCTCTTTCATCATTTTGAAATCTTTTTCTCTAACACCTGTGGCTTCTTTGGTCATTTTTGATAGGCTTTGCTCCATTGGCAAACCTACAGCAAAACTATGTAGGATTGCAAAAAGATGAGGAGAGACTTATTTTCCTCTCATCTTATCAACTCCGTTTGTGAGGAGATCCTGTGAAACTCACTCTCTTGCTTAACTACTTTCACCCCACTTGGTGAGGGAAAGAAAATCCTTCTCTCCCAGTAGCGTCATTTATTTAGTAGCTTCCCATACTCCACTTTCAGCCTGTCAGATCATCAGCTCCATCACAGCTGAGGTCAAGTGGTTCTTGGGAAGATGAGGCTATCATCATATTCTTCTTCACCTGAGAAAACTATCCTTTTACCATCATAGCCCCTGTTCTCAGAATTTTTAATACCTTCTTGAGCTGGAATTACCATTTGCTCTTTAACATTTGCCCTGTAATCTAATACTATAATGATTTTTTAATCCAGTCATTGGCACACTTTACATGGAGAGAGATGTGAAAGGCTTGCTTTATCCACGCTCTGACACTACTCAGCACTTGGGTTCACATCATTTTTGGCTGCTTCTAAATCACTTCCTTTTTTGTGAAGGCATAAACATAAGGGCAGCAAGCATAGGATTCATCATCTTTTTGGTTCATTAAATGGCCAAACCTAGTAATATGAGCTAATATGAGTAGCTCAGAAAATCAGAAATTTCCCTTTTAAGTACTTATTTTTCCGCAGAATATACACTATGCTCTACATAAGATTAAGGCTGTCTTAAATCCAGCCTCTTTTTATATAAAGACTAATGCACAACGTTGTAAATCAACTATACTTCAATAAAATTTTTTTTAATGGTAAAAAAAAAAGAATCATAACTCAATGATAAAGTTTCAGTATCACTTACCACACTCCCCAACACAATCAACTGCAAACAATAGTGATTATCCTCCCCCAACACCCCCTCCCCCCAAGAAAGAAACAATTAGAAAAATGAAATGTTCTATTGAATATAATCTCTTATGTGGTCAACTTAGCTATCTCAAATACACTGTTGGTCAAATCAAATTAATTTTTAAATGATATTTTTAAAAGAAAGCCAGTAGATTACTCAGTCCTGTTTTAGTGGACCACTTTTTTAAACATTACGTTTAGTAGTCTCTAGAGCCCAGTGGCAAATGTTTGACTGAAAATTCAGATTGTAGCCACAGTAGAATCACTGTGAACAAGTCCTGTTAGTCATACGACTCTCAATAATAGTTTTTCCATGTAAAACTATTTGATCTTTGTTTAAATTGCTTTTCTTTCTAGATATAGTCCAGTTTTCTAAATTTCGAAGAATAATGATATACTAAGTCACACTGTAATTCGTACAGTGACTAAATGGCAGAATTTATGGTTAAGAAAATACTTACAAGCTATTAAAGTTATCATCTGTCCTTATCCAGAGATTAAAAACTATTTAATAGGAAAAATACATATGGCCTTCATATTTTTTAATGTTTCATGAAATTTCATTTTTCCAGATAGGGCTGACAGGTTTGCAACAGAATCTTCCTAAAGTAAGGTGACAGGTTTTTTAAATTAAGTTTTAAAGTCTGGGGAAAAAAAGAATCTTTAAAATTCTGGAGATTATTTACAAAACATTGGTTTCTCAAAATAATGCATCTGTTTGAAATTTGAGATAAGTGGGAGTTTGGAGAAAGGAATATTTCCTGTAGACACATTCTCTGGCCTTGGCATGACGTGTGTAACATTGAGTGAACTTCATTTCTAAATATCAGAAAGTACCCAGCCTCTTAAGCACACTTAATATAGCATCTATTTTTACTGGAGAGAGAAAAGCAAATATTTTTAATTATTGAACTGAAAGATGACTCTGAGGACGGGTCACCATTGTGGTGGGGAGATGAAGAGATCTTTATCATTCTCCTTCTCTGGACAGTCTACTTTTCTCACCGATTTTTCTTTGAGCAAAAGTGAAGATTGTCGCCAACATCTGCTCTATAGGTTATACCTCAAAGACCACTGTTCCTCTGTTCTCTCAGACTTAACTTCAGTTCTAGGAAAACCTTAGTAATTATGGCTGCTCAAAACAAGGAACCAGACATTTCCAGATCCTTAGATCACAGTAGAACCTATAACACAGCCTGAAGACCTGACAGCAGAGAGGTCTGCCCTGCATGCCCTTCACAGCAGGGCAGGGCCAGAAAAAGGAAAGGGGAAACCAGAACCCAAAGAGAGTAGAGTGTTATAGTTGGGCATTGATGAAGCAAACAATGACACTGAGGTCAGAATCCTCAGCATCTTCCACAGTTGTGTTTTAATGCTTGGAGAAGATTACATAAGCCATATATAGGACATGTTTTAAATTATGGCACATCTGTGATAAAAATCTTAATTTTCTGCTTTCCCAGAATAGTTACTGAGACAAACACTTCCCACAGACTTCTCAGTGGCAAACCAAAATGTGGGTTGAACCTAGGATAAAAATTTTGATGAATTTTAGAAAAGTAATGTATAGGACATATCAGTTGGCTCATTGATTAAAAAAAAAAACCCCACTATTCCGGGTTCTACCAGTTTTCTTAAAATAAATGTTAATTTGGAATTTTTATCCTAAACTACTAATTCTATACATTTGTCTTTTTTGTTGTTTGTTTTTCTGCAGTGATGAATCTAACCTTCCGAGCATGAAGTTGTGTATATAATGGTCCACTTTTTATATTTATAGTTGAAAATTGGATTGCAGATTTTACAAGTCTGAGATATGTTTACATATAGCTGCTTCTTCCTGTTTGCAGTAGTACACATATTCATTTTTTCTTCCCTTACATCTGAAATTGGGCAATAAGTGAAACCAGTGAGAAGCCTGCAAAAATTATAGATCAGTATCTCTTTATCTTATGTGAAGATATGTATTTATATGGACATAGTGATAGAGATTGATTGTTCTTGCTATTTTCTTACTCTGGGCTTGTTAATTGCATGGACAAAAAGTGCCATGAGATAGTTTACATGAACTTGTGACCAAATATGAACTCGAAGCTATGAAAATGTACTATACTGACTGATTTTAGAGTTTATCGTCACATTCCTACTCACCTTTGCTACTCATGCCCACACCACCCATTGAAACTGACTAAAAAAGCATGATCGTGTGCCAAGCCTGCTTGCTGTGCAAACTCAGATGCTAGCATGCTGCATTATGAGTCCTTTGATCACATCTGAACTTTTATTTCTTTTGTCATCTCAAGGGGGTTACACCATGGCTCATTGCCAAAAAGTGATAAGGTGGCGGACAGCACACACACACAAATGGTCTTGTATTTTGAAAGGAGTTGCGGTCCCAACTGCAGATCTTCAGCTTCCTCTATTGTGGGCTCACGTGGCCTCTTTGGTTGAAATGTCCAGGGGCTGAGCTGGTTGCTGACACTAGTTTTCCTTGGGCTGCTCTTGGCAGTGAAGATGAAGAGAAAGGATTGGTTCAGCCTCCTGCGCTGTCTCTCATGTGACCAAGTAGGAGAGAGGTTTACAAAGGCAGGCACCCAGAATAGAGGACTTTTTTTTTTAATAAACTGAATTCCAGCAAGTGTTAACATGGGTGCTTTTGGAAAATGACAGAAGCATACTGCACTACTTTGGGGCAGGAGATTCTTGGAATGGCAGCCCCTGTTCCTGAGGACAAAGGGTGTGTACATCTCACCAAAGCTTGGGTTGCTGAAGATACAATACGTCCCAAGGTTGGCTGAAATAACCTTTCCTGAGGATGCAGGAGAGCTCATCCTACAATCTCTACTGAAGCTGATGAGAGCTTCCCTTCCTTCCAAGATCCAACCCATGTTAAACATTTTCTACAAACTTCTAGAAACAGAAAGATATTTTCCATTCTTTTTAATACTTTTTCTTTTCTCTTTTAGTCCCAGGAATATTCAGGAAAGATTTTTTTTCCAGCTTTTGTCACATTTATTTTGAACAATTTTTTAAAGGAAAGTCTTCAAATCCTAATAAGTTGGTAACAACAGTCAAGATGACCATTTGCTAACTTCTCTCCTGTTCTGAATAATTGAAGAGAATATAAAAGAAGCTCCATTTTCAGTTCAGTCATTGTAAAGCATCAAAGTTAAACAATTTTTCAGTACTCTTTGACTTTTTTTGTATGATGAATATAACATATATAGTGATTATCAGTTAAGATAAAGTCAAGATTTGGTCACATTTGATCGTATTAACTCATTTCTATTTCTTGTAGTTCTATTTAGTTCTAAGTTGTGTCTATATTTAGATTTCTTTATCTTTTTTACATTTCTAAATGTTTGTCTTATGCACAGACCAAATCTGAGATCTCAGAAAGCTGTGAAATATAGTTGCCATAAAGAGTATTTTTCAACTACTTGCTCAAAAATTACCTAACTGTATTAGACTGAGCAATTCTTTGCACAGTAAAGAGTTGATAGCGTGTTTTAAATGACTTGTTCTAAGTGGAAGGGTTACATTAGGAGAAACATCATCAATGAGGAGTAGTCACTCTTTCAGCCCATTGGACAATATAATTTCTCATTTCATGCCATTTTGTGGGAAAATTTCTGGTTTCATGTATAGGTTTTCACCAGCAGAGGGGAAATTATCTCATCATTGGCTTATGGTGACAACAGTTAAGATATGATTATACGACAAGGATCCTAAGATCCTTATGATCTCTTTCATAATATATAACCAAAGGCTCAGTTATACAAAATGCCTTCTTTTCGTTTCCATTACGTTTTCAAGAATGGAAAGATGTTTGAACTAATCTATCAATCAAATTGGTAACATCTCTAGTAACATTCCACACTCCGAAACCAGTTTAGCATTTTTAAAACAACAGAGGGCATTTTCTACACATCTCTTGTATGATCTGGTTAGGATAAGGTATTTTATTCAGTGTCTGAAACAATTTGTCTTAAATGCTTTGGAAAAATGAACTAAAGCGAGTAAAACCACAGTCTCTTCAGGAAAACAAACAGTAGTGTCTTGAGAAAAATCTGGTGGCTATATTTCTTCCTATCTATCTTTCCTTCTACTCCTCTAGTAGAAAGAGGAATTGAGATGGATGAGTATTTAAAAGTTGCACAGCTTCAAAAGAGAATATCTTAACATCAAAAGAGAAACATTTCACGTACAAAAAATATATGTATTTTTTAAACACAGCCCTTTAAGAATAATGTTCTGTCCTATGTGTATATTGAGGTTTACTCTATAACTGATTTGATAATATTGCCTTTTATTCCATGATTAAAGGAAGCTGTAAACTTTCAATACATTTCCTTGGGGAAAACAAAAGGACCACGGTCCTCCTCTTTGTTCCATGGAACTGCTAGGTCTTAACCAACATGCATAATCTTCAACTTTTGCTACTAAAATATTTTAAATCATCCACTTTTTTATCAATGTAGAGAATCCTCAAATAATTGCCTAATGAACTAATGAATGTGTCTGCCGATATATGTGTTGGCAGCTACGTATTTTTCTTTAAGTTTGCTTTCTTTTAATTTCTATTATATTGGATAGAAGATTAAGTAAAAATACATGAAAGACATTGGAAATAAGTCAAGATCAGGTTCTATTTCTGATAAGCATCTTTTAAGGATGCCAAACTGGTTTGTGTTTTAGCTTTAAAATTGTTTTCCATTAATGTTGGTGCTAATGTATTTCTTTTCTTTTTCTTTATGGACAATGCAACTCTACTATAGATAATTTCATTTCTCTGTTTAATAGCATTCCTAAACTGTTAGTGCGTGATTTTATTTTTCAAGTTTATGGATTTACTATAATTATGGTTCAATGACCAGTCTTTCTTAATGTAAAAGAAAACAAAACCGTGTACCTATAGATGATATGTGTGTACTTGGATTGTGGATCCTCTTATTTCATGTTCATTTCATATACCATATGCCTTTATCAACTTTTACTCTCATCTTTTAGCTTATAGAATTTGATTTAGCGTGACAAAACCAACATTAGACAAGTCTGCACACATTCATAGAGTACCTGACCCATAAATATGCCAAAATTTTTCTTCTAGTTTTCATTTTCATTATGAAAAGCAGTCTTGAAAGGTTTTTCTTTCTTATTTGATTTCATAGGAAACATGAGAATATCTTGAATTTCTACCAAAAAAAAGTCTGTTCTTGAATCCTATGCATGGTGTTCTGATGGAATAGTAAGAACTCTTATGCATCCAGTAGTTCATTCTATATGTCCTTTGTCTACTATATATATATATATATATATATATATATATATATACACACATATATATACACACACACACCTCTCTACTAGTTTAGAAATGGTCAGATCAGCATGTCAGTATCTGTGGAAAAATTAACTGGTATTATATTTTTATCACTTAGAAAGCATGCCTAATTTTCCAAAGTTTTATTTTTAATGTTACTATTATAGCATAAAAAGTTAACACCACTTTTCATCTTTTTTTTTTTTTTGACCACTATATATAATCTTGCCCAGAAATAAGCTATGCTTGTTAAGGTGGGTGATGTTTTCATATCTTCTAATAAATGATCTTAGGAACACGCAGATATTGATATTTGAAATCTTGTTTTTCTCTATTTCTTGATAATCAAGTTATATTACTAATTAACATTACCAAAAATGAACTTTTCTAATTTCTACCAAAACAAAACAAAAACCTTGCTATCTCTAGAAAGTCAAGTCCATAACAACGTAATCTTGTATTCTCAAAAATAATGATTAAGAACAGTCACATGTGATTCTGGCTGTTAAAACAATTCATTCCTAGTGGAATTAACATACTTGACCAATTTTGATTCTGCTAAGTTATTTTAGAGTATAAAGACCTTCAGTCCCTAATTTTTCCCGTTTTTGTTGAAATAGCTTCATATCAGCTGGATTTACTATATACCATAGCAGAGATACCCTTCCAACTTAAATATTTAGTGGATTTTGTTTTTGCTAATTCAATACTGAAACATTTTAATGGCATTTCTGATTTTTTTAATGTATTTAAATGCATAAGTTTCCCTATGCTGCTTATTGACAGAACTGTCCTTCTGGGAATAAGACTTTTTCAGCCTGACGTTTGATTTATTGATAACCTAACAAAGTACCAACATTTCTCAAAATGCAGTGGATATTCTCACATATCTCAGAAATATTAATAAATTGGATTCACAAAAGAATGTCTTACATATTATTGACATTTATGTGAATATTCTTTATACTGTTGTAAATGTTTCATGCAATTTAATAACATTTTAAAAAGATGTATGTATCTGATTTTCCTTTAGAAAATATTATATTTTTATTTGTATTTTTTACATTTTAAAGTTCATCTCTATGTGCAGCTATTTTTATATTGCCAAAAAAATCACATAAATACAAAGTAAGAGAAAAATGCAAAAAAAATATTTTGGCAAGCGTTACACTGCATATTTTTCTTAATGTTTTGTGGGCCAGTCTCATGTAACTGATTATTCTAAGAATGTGTTGTGTCTTATCACTGTAAATATGGCACAAACCTGTTTTTCTCAGCAGTGTAAATAATTGAAAGATTGAATTCTCCCTGTTTGATTTCTTATTTCATTTCATTGTAATTTCTCCAGCTGAGATTACTGAATCAAAAGACGCATGTGGTTTTTGATTTGCAGCCTGGAGATAATTGCCTTGTGTTCAGTTTCTAATTTGTTTTTATTTGCTTTTTTAACTTGTTTTCAGGGTTCCTAGTTTGTGAGAAGTTGATCTTCAGAATTATTTTTACACTATTTATGACTTATTTTCATAATGTAAAAATTGTGTAATTACAATATTAATCCAAACAATGGTAATGAATTGTATTGTTATAAAGCTTTATTGATGTTCATGAACACCTTGGTCTATTTTCTCTGATTTAAACACAGACCGTAAAGAATTTTATTCTACTTTTTCTTAATATTGCAACACTGCCATTCAACTTAGTGCCCAGCTATAGTGATTTTCTAAAAGAGACTGGTACTTTCTGTTTATTAGGTAGTAAGAACTATACTGAGCTTCTCCTCCAAATTCACTTTTCTTCCAGAATTCCCTGTCTTGATGCATTAAAATTCCTTATGCTCAGTTGACTCTTATCTGCACCACATCAAATCAGTCATCATGTGATTAGAATGTAGTACATAGTAATCATGTCAATGTATTGAATAATGAATGACAAAATGCCCCACTGAGGTCACCAATTATTTTTAGGCCCTAACTAAAAGAGCACACTTTTCAGCCCTCATCGTTTTTGCCTTTACCAAGAACATTAGATGCATGCGACCCTCTTAAACACTCTCCTTTAGCTTCCATGTCCCTTCACTCTTGTTTTCTCCTACTTTTCTTTTTTTTTTTTTACTTTTATTGAAGTATAGTTGATTTACAACGTTGTGTTAACTTCTGCTGTACAGCAAAGTGATCCAGTTATACACATATATATTCTGTTTCATAGTCTTTTCCATTACAGTTTATCACAGGGTATTGAATATCCTGTGCTATACAGTAAGACCTTGTTGTTTATCCATCCTATATGTAATAGTTTGCGTCTGCTCATCCCAAACTCCTAGTCCTTCCCCTCCCCACCCACCTCCCTCTTGGTAACCACAAGTCTGTTCTCTATGTCTGTGAGTCTGTTTCTGTTTCATAGATACATTCATTTGTGTCATATTTTAGATTCTACACATAAGTGATATCATATGGTATTTGTCTTTTTCTGACTTACTTCACTTAGTATGATCATCTCTAGGTGCATCCATGTTGCTGCAAATGGCATAATTTCATTCTTTTTTATGCCTGAGTGGTATTCTATTGTATATATGTACCACATCTTCTTTATCCATTCATCTGTGGATAGACTTTTAGGTTGTTTTCATGTCCTGGCTATTGTGAATAGTGCTGCTATGAATATAGGGGTGCATGTATCTTTTCGAATTATAGTTTTGTCTGGATATATGCCCAGGAGTGGGATTGCTGGATCATATGGCAACTCTATTTTTAGTTTTTTGAAGAACCTCCATATTGTTTTCCATAGTGGTTGCACCAATTTACATTCCCACCAACAGTGTATCTTCTACTTTTCTTTCTCATTTTCCTTTGCCAGCTCTTTCTCCTCTACCTGACCATTAAATGATAATCCTCAGGACTCTGACCTACATGCTTCTTTTGCTTTTGCTCTTCTCCATCACACTTTTTCTCCAGGAAAACTCATTCACTCCCACAAAGACCAAGTTGCTATCTGCATTGCAGATTTTCTTCTACCTTCCAGACCAACTGTTACAGGCACATCTATCTGTATGTCCACAGGTAGCTCATCATCTTTACACCCGGTTCTCTTACAAACTTCCATATGACAGTGAACATACCATCCCCCACCTTGCATTCAAGTAAGCATGATAGAAAAGTCAGAATCATTCTGGACACCACCTGCCTCTCTTCACCCACCCATTCCTTCATACGTACAGCATCTAACTACCAAATCCCTTCAATTCTACCTCCAAAATATCTCGGAGATCCACCTCCCTTCTCCTCATCCATTGCCACTGCCTCGGCCTAGGCGCCCCCCGGCTCTCTCTCGGACTTTTAGAAGAGCCTCTGAGCTGGCCTCCCTGCCTCTAATAACCACCTCGCCTCCACCTTGTACCCAATACGACTCTGATGAGTCAGAGAAAGCAAATATGGCCGTGTCTTATTTATTTATGAATTTATCCTCCCATTTCATTTCATATAGCATTTGAGGCACATTAAACAGACACTTAAAAAGAAATTAAATACATTTTAAAATAACCAAGAAAACCATACTTCAAGGTCACAGAGAAAGCTGTAATGAAAAGACGTAAGACTTAAAATTGTATGGCTCTCAGCTTCTCGGTGTCCATAACAAAAAAAAGAAATAAGTTTACATGTTTACATCATCCGTAAAGTGAAAACATACTACTTCCTCAAAAGAATCAAAGCTGATTGATAAGAAGTGTCTTATGTGAGATTTCTTAGAGTGGGCACTGTCGTTTAGGGCACTCCTACAATGAACATTACAGCAGGTTTTCATAATGTTCCTCATTATAAGCCAAGTGCATGTGCCAAAACCAACTTCACTGAAAACAGTTCTTCAGGGAAATTAACCATGCCATTCCCCTGCTTACAATCGTCCGCAGTCCCCCATTATCATTGCAGATACTTATTTTGGTATAAAGTACAAAGGCCTTTGTGATCCCACTCTGTCTAGCTTTACAGCATCATTGCTCGCTGGTCAGCAACCCTCAACCAAAGCTTTTCCCTTGTTAAACTATTTGAGGATCCCTTTGGCTGCTTTCTAGGCCTGAAACAGTCTCCACCCCCATCCCCACCATTCATCTAAAGAATTCTTGCTCTTTTTTTTGCAGCCAGTTAAGCCGAAGGTGCTCTTTTCCTCGTGGGGGCCTGGTGTGTAATGGCTGCGAACAGCAGCCTCCTCAGTAGTGCATGCAGCCTGTTGCCTGTGCGGGTTGCCCTAAGGGACCTTGGAGAGAGCCCTTTCCAGTGAACATTAATGACTGGCATGCTGTCCCCAGTCTAGGCTCCAGACAGGTATGCGCGGTGCCTTTGGAGAGCCCCAGGGCACAGTGGCCAGGGTCCACACTGGCCAAGTCATAATGTTCATCCGTACCAAACTTTGCATAAAGGAGCATGTGATTGAGGCCTCTGGCAGGGCCAAGTTCAAGTTCCCTGGCCGCCGGAAGATTGGCATCTCCAAGAAGTGGGGATTTACTAAGTTTAATGCGGATGAATTTGAAAACATGGTGGCAGAAAAGAGGTTCATCCCGGATGGCTGTGGGGTCAAGTACATCCCTAATTGTGGCCCCTGGACCAATGGCGGGCCCTGCACTCGCGAGAGCCTTCGCGCTGTCCCCTCCTTACTCACGCCCACCCATAAATCCTACTTTCCTGTCAAAAAAAAAAAAAAGCGTTCTTGCTCTTTCAAGACTAACCCATACGTCAACTTCCTAAACACCATTTCCTGCCAAGTTTAGATTCTCTGTCTTCTATGCTCCAGTAATTGCTTTTACGTGTCACTGTTAAACCACTTATTCAGTTGTTGATAATTGTATGTTTATCTACCTCCTCTGCTAGATGATGAACCGAGGATGAACTCAATTCACAGGTTCCCAGTAAATATTTTTAAATGAATAAATGAGTGACAAAAGTTACAACAACAACAAAACCCACTTGGACTACCAATTTTGTTAATCTACATAATGGATAAAGCAACCCACACAGCTAGTTCCTAACATTCTAGGTAATTCTTAAAGGAAAATGTGTTACGACCTCTTTCAAAACTAAATTAAGAATATGTTTTATTTGAAATAGGGTGCAATGTCATCTAAGAGGTGGCCAGAGAGGATTAAAAGTTTATAGAAAGTAGAGAGAATTTGAGCTACCCCTATGGAGAATAGGAGCAAACAGCAGAAAACACATCGTGATGGGAGGTTCAGGCCAAAGACAACTGAAAACCATGATTTTGTTTGGGACTATCTGCACCTTTGTGCACTGCGCATGGTGCTGTCATCCATTTAAACATCAAATATTTACCTACTGAAAATCTTCTTTCTCTCAATGTGTGTTTCCTAGCTTTTCATTGCCCCTTTATATTTGGAAGCTAGATCAAGTCCAGGAATTCTCAAACTCCATCATTCATCAGAATCAACTGGAGTTTCTGCAAAAAACACATTGCTGGGCCCCACCCCCTGAGTTTCTGATTCTGTAGGTCTGGGGTAGGACTTGAGAGTTTATATTTCTAACAACCTCCTCATTGGTGATAATGCATTTGGTCCAGGGTCCACTCTTGGAGAACCACTGCTGGTCTAGTCTATCTTAATGGAATGTTTGTGGCATTCATATACTGATGGCAACCTTCCTTTTATTGTGAATCTCTCTGGGGAATTTTCTTTCATCATCACTGTCAATTAAAACTCTGAGCTCACCCTTGGACAACTCTCTCAATTGGAAAGTGCTAATTCTCCAACAGCCCTCACATACCTTAAGGATGGGGAGAAAGTTGAGCATGCACATTGCCCCTCCATTGCCGGTTCCAGACAATTAATTCTCCACCCGTATTCTACCAAGCCCTACTTCTTTGAGAGTCATATTATTTGGTTATTACCACACTTTACCCATCCTCAGCAATCATCTCTTGGCCTCCCAGTCATTCTCCTTCATTCACTGAAGACTTTGGCCTCTGGCTTATGGTGATTTACTTCACCCTAAGTGCTGCCATCACAGGTGACTTAAACATCAACATGGTCAATGCAAACAACACCTTAGTACGTTACCTTCTCAGACCTCGTTTCTAATGACTTTTTGCGCCCTCCAATTCTCCACCCACTCCCCTCACACACTGATTTTGTCAACCCCTGGAACTGCTCCAACTCTGGAATGAAACATTGAAACATCTCATTCTGAGCCCTCTCCCTATTTTGCCAGAACTTCACACCCAATAACTCCCACTGTACTTGTTCTTGAACCTTATAATGATTTCCATTCCCTTTGCTCTCTTAGCCTCTTTCCTATCAGGTCCCACACAACTCCACTTCCTCTCTTCTCCAACTTAGGTTACACGGTTCATATTCTCATCTACACCAATGCCAATAAGTCTGTTATCCCATTGTTCTTCCATTTGTCCATTTGGAAAAAGCCAAATACTATAATAATCCATCTGTCTACCTTCTCTGCATCTTTGCCTGGTCTAGTCCACCCAGCACCACAGGAGAAACTCGCATAATGGTACAGGTTGGTCCCGCCGTAAATTCAGAGTCTTCAGATTCACCTGTGCATTTATCAACTCCCAAAAACCAACAATCTTTCTGTGTTTCCTGAGCTAAGATGTCAAACTTTTTCCACTCTCCTTTTATCTTCACCTCTCTCACTCTCAGTAGCTGATCTTGCATTCAGAGAAGAAGAAATCCACAGAACAGGTTCCCTCAAATCCCTCCAACCAAGACTGAAAATGTGCCCGCATCTACATCCTTGATTTCTTCCTTCCCTTCTAGTACAATAGAAAATGATGTCGCTCTTCCCCCTTAAGTCTAACCTCTGCCCAAATGCCCTACTTTCACCCCAGGCTTCTGGGGATCTTGTTCTGTTATGTCAACTTCTTTTCTTCAGACTATGCCCTAAAGGGATTTAAAAATATTTGCATACCTTTCGTTTTCATGAAACCTTTTCCTCAATGCTGGGTACCCCTTCAGCTACTGCTTTCTCTCTTTCCTGCCTTGCCTTCAAAGACGAGCTTCCAGGAAACTAATTATATACTGACCACACCCACTTCTTCACCTCCCAGGCATTGCTCAGTCCACTATTAAGCTCTGCCCCTACCACTCCACCAGATTAGACGGTCTCCACAGTGACCGCCTAAAGTCCTATGAATTAAGTTGCCACCAATATTTCCAGATCTCCAAACTTCAGTTTTTGTTGCAACTACATAATTTTGGTTGTACAGCAGGCACCTCCAACTCAGCGTGTGCAGAACTAAACTTGCCCTCTGTCCCCCGACCTTGTTATCCCTCCCGTGCCCTATATCTCAGAGAATGGTATCACCACTCACGCAGCTGGCAAAAACAAAACTTACCCATGATACTCAACCCTCTACCTCATCATCCTCAATCACTGTCTATGACCAGCTAATTCTACTGGCTCAATATATATTAGACTTGCCATCCTCATAGCATTTCCATGGCGACAATCTAAGGCCAGGTAATTTGTATCTCTTGACTAGATCACTATAGTAGCAGCTCTCACAAAGTTGGTTTTGCCCTCCACTGTAGCCAGAATGATCTTTCCCTTCTTAAAACTTTCTACACTGGAGCTCTTCAGTTCTCTCAGGATAAATTTCAAATTCCTCATTTTGGTTTACAAGCTCCTTCTTAGTCCATAGCTATTTCTCTGGCCCAACCTCTCATCAGTCTGTCCCCTGCACTTTATCTAGACAACCTGCCCTTCTTTTTCAGTTCTTCAGCCAGGTCTTCTCTGTCACTGGCAGAGCCCCAGTCTGTCACTTTCTCATCCCTTCTTCACCTAAAACCCCACTTTACCTCCCTAACTCCTACCTATCCTTCATGTCTCAATTTAGACATTGCTACCTCTGTGCTCCCTTTGCATCTTGGATGTCATTTCTCACAGCACTTTTTCACGGGACTGCTCCACAGAGAGGGATGTCTGTGTTGTTTGCTCTTAAGTCTTGAATGTCCAGCACAATGCCTGGCAGAGGGTTGGCACTCATTAAATATTTGTTGAATAAATAAGTGAATGAAAGCAATAACCCAAAGGGATACAGAACAAGCCATCCAAGGATAACATGAGCAACTGTGCATGAAAATATGCAAGGGTGAGCTTATAATTCTTGTTAAAAATCACATGACTGTTTCATTGACTCAGACATGATAACATAATTCTATAGGCGTGTTCTTTTCTGTCTCTTGCAACATCAATATTAAATCAGTATCAACATCAAATAGCAAAAGCAAAAAAGACTTGGGGGAGCTATTCCTCCTTTCTTTTGGACTAAGTAGTGTTCTCTAGAAAACAATGTCCTATGAAATAATAATAGGTATTCCACAAATAAAATCATTAAATATAGGAATACGGACTTCCCTGGTGGCACAGTGGTTAAGAATCCACCTGCCGTTGCAGGGGACACAGGTTCTATCCCTGGTCCGGGAAGATCCCACATGCTGTGGAGCAACTAAGCCCGTGCGCCACAACTACTGAGCCCATGCACCACAACTACTGAAGCCCGCGTGCCTAGAGCCCGTGCTCCACAACAAGAGAAGCCCGCACACGGCAACGAAGAGCAACCCCCGCTCTCTGCAACTACAGAAAGCCCACGCACAGCAATGAAGACCCAACGCAGCCAAAAATAAATAAATAAAATTTTTAAAAAAAGAATAGGTACTGGAATGTCCATGAAAAAGATAAAGGATACAGTCTCCAGAGAACACAGCTTGGAAAATGCTGCTCTAGAGCATTATTTGATCTAAGTCAACAGCTGCCAGAGCCCAGGCAGGCAGGCAGTCCGCGTGCGTTGTGTCTTATTGCTCAGTCAACATTCCTATCACAGGAGCTGCTCCAAGGAGTGACTGTATTCAAAGATGTCCTCGTTGGTAACACCTCACTCTTTGGCACGCCTTTCCATTCCTCTTTTTCATCTTCATTGCTGTCCTCAATCCCCTCTCACATCTCCACTCTAAAATGTTAATAGGATTCACTTCTTTGCTTGAATCGGAACTTGATTTGAGTGTCGACTCAAATCCATCATTCAAGGCAATGGCAAAATCCAAGAGTAATAACGTCCCATGTGGGAAATGTGTTTCAGCAGAGCACATAATAGGCAGTCAACCAGAAACAATTTTTCTGGTTAAATTATGAGTTTGTACTTGCAAATGGAAGGGGAGGTTGGAATATGAGAATAAGAAAAGCAGGTGAGCCACGTTTATATTGAGCCTGTATATCAAGTCGCAGATTGAGCCGATAGGCACACTGACATTGTCAGACTGTGGAAGAAAGAGTTGTTGACTCCACCTGTGGCTGAAATGATGGGTATATGAACAAAATATCAAATATCCTAGCCATATGGTGTTGAATAACTGAGGAGTTTCCTAGACTATTCTATCTCTCTTTCATAGAATATCAGTAAAAACAAACATAAACAAAGGCAAGTGATAATGGAAAAACTGGGTAAAAATGTTGGACAAGAGAATTTATCTTTAGATGGTTTTAGCCATATATTTTGCACTATTGCTACTCTAAACTTACTGCCCATAATTTAGTGTCCACAACATACTGTCATAATTAGCTCTCACTTCCCTTTTTTAATTCATCTAACAGTTTTAGTGCTGCTCTGAGAATGCCACAACAGTAAAGATGTCTTTTCTACTTTCAGGCCTAAAGGACTCATTTATTTTATTTATTTATTTTTTTAAATTGTATTATTTATTTTTGGCTGCGTTGGGTCTTCATTGCTGCGCGCGGGCTTTCTCTAGTGGCGAGCGGGGGCTGCTCTTCGTTGCGGTGCGCGGGCTTCTCTTGTTGCTCAGCACAGGCTCTAGGCCCGCGGGCTTCAGTAGTTGTGGCTCGCGGGCTCTAGAGTGCGGGCTCAGTAGCTATGGCGCACGGGATTAGTTGCTCCGCGGCATGTGGGATCTTCCCGGACCGGGGATAGAACCTGCGTCCCCTACAACGGCAGGCGGATTCTTAACCACTGCGCCACCAGGGAAGTCCCTGACTCATTGATTTTAAAAGAGTACTTTCCTCCCTGACTCATCACCCTTCCCAAAAATACAAGAAAGGGGAAAAAGCCTAATTCTGTTATGCTCTCGATACAAAAACAGGCGGGGCTGAGGGGAAATATATAACAGAAGAATGGGGAGGCTGAAATATAGCAGTTGATAAAAATCAGTAGGTACTCCTGATAAAAATTGAAATAGAATCAAATTCCTTAACCTGATATAGGGATGAATATATTAACAACTTAGAGCAAACATCTTTCTTTTTTACTTTATTTTTTTGGCCATGCCACATGTGGGATCTTAGTTCTCCAACCAGGGATGGAACCCACACCCCCTGCACTGCAGGCACGAAGTCTTGACCACTGAGCCACCAGGGACGTCTACATCTTTCTTTTTAAAAAAAAAAAAACACTTTATTGGGAATTCCCTGGCAGTCCAGTGGTTAGGACTCTGCACCTTCACTGCTGAGGGCCGGGGTTCAATCCCTGGTTGGGGAACTAAGATCCTGCAAGCCATGCCGGGTGGCCAAAAGGAACGAATAAAACAACAACAAAAATCACCACAATCTACAAACATCTTTCTTAACAGCAAAAAATTAGAAACGTTCCCTTTAAAATCAAAACCAAGAAATGGATATTTAATATCACTACTGCTATTAAACATTGTATTGAAAGTCTCAGCCAATGCAATCAGAAAATAAAAAGTGAAAGTGTTGGAAAGAAAGAAACAGAACTGCCTGTGTTCGTTTTCTCTGGCTGCTGTAATAAATTAGAAAATTTTAGTGGCTTGAAACAACACAAATATATTATCTTACGGTTCCATGGTTTGGAAGTCCAAACTGGGTCTCACTGTGATAAAATCAAGGTGTTAGCAAGGCAGCATTCCTCTTTGGAGGCTCTAGAGGTAGAGAGAGAAGTATCCTCGGCTTGTCCAGCTTCTAGTGGCTGCCTGCACCGCTTGGCTCACGGCCTCCTTCGTCCATCTTTAAAGCCAACAACATCAGACCAAGTCTTGATGCTGCCATCTCTCTGGTTCTTCCTCTTCTGCCTCCCTCTTCCTCCTTTAAGGACCCTTGTGATTACACTTGCCTACTTGGATAATGTAGGATTCTCCCTATTGTAAGGTCAGCTGATTAGCGAACTTAATTTTTCTGCATCTTAATTCACCTTTAGCATATAGCATAACATATTCATATATTCCGGGATTAGGACATGGACATCTTTGGGGGGTCATTATTCTGCCTACCACACTGCCATTATACACAGATTATTTGATTGTGTATATAAACTTAAAGGAACTACAAATTATCAGATTTTGTAGTATTGGCATCTTGTAAAAATTATAAGTAGTTAACATAGCACTGATATTTTTATAAAATAAAGATGCTATTTACACCTCATACCTTTCTCATGCTATACTAGTAAGAATACTTGAAACTCTTCTCAATGTGGTAATACTTAAATATTTATTGACTTCTATTTATCTTCAAAATATTAAGCTATTTAAGGATTTCCTGAAAGAGCATGTGACAGGATGTTACTTTACATACTGTCACACTGAATCCTCACAATGCTGAGAAGTAAATGTTATTCTCTCTCTTTTACAAATAAAAAAGCTGAGACTCAGAGAATTTGGATCACTGGTTATCCAGAAATAAGTGACTGAGTGAGGATCTTAATGCAGGACAAATGTTACCGCTTTACAGCTCCACCCCTCTGCCCCCTGGGAGGTACTTGGTGCCTCTACCAATTCTTCCTTCTCTGAGATGCCATGATTCCATATGTGACTAGTGACAGTAAACAACAATAATATCACTTTATATTTACATAGCATTTAGTATATTTAAACCAGTTTTAAATTAACATTTATTTGGTTGCTCTGGGTCTTAGTTGTGGCAGGCGGGCTCCTTAGTTATAGTATGTGAACTCTTAGTTGCAACATGTGAACTCTTAGTTGCGGCATGCATGTGGGATCTAGTTCCCTGACCAGGGATCAAACCTGGGCCCCCTGCGTTGGGAGGAGGAAGTCTTTTTTTTTTTTAATTAATTTATTTAAATTTATTTATTTTTGGCTGTGTTGGGTCTTCATTGCTGCGCACGGACTTTTTCTAGTTGCAGTGAGCGGGGGCTACTCTTTGCTGCGGTGCACGGGCTTCTCATTGTGGTGACTTCTCTTGTTGCACAGCATGGGCTCTAGGCTCGAGGGCTTCAGTAGTTGTAGCGTGCGGGCTCTAGGGTGTGTGGGCTTCAGTAGCTGTGGCTTGCGGGCTCTAGAGCGCAGGCTCAGTAGTTGTGGAGCACGGGCTTAGTTGCTCCGCGGCATGTGGGATCTTCCTGGACTAGGGCTCGAACCCGTGTCCCCTGCACTGGCAGGTGGATTGTTAACCACTGTGTTGCCAGGGAAGCCCGGGAGCACGGAGTCTTAACCACTGCACCATGAGGGAAGTCCCTAAATCATTTCCATATCAATTATATCTGACTCTCCAAATAACTATAAAAGATGAATAACAGTGTATTAACATTTCTTTTGAGAAAAGATTCAAAGAGGAAGGCTGGCCCAGATGACACAGCTTTTACTAGTGGAGCCGAGTACCAGAGTCTCCTAACTCGTAGGACGTTGTCCTACACCAAGAAATAAAGCGTGAAAACCCCCAAAACACACAATGTTCCAAAGGCCTTTTTAGCATGTACTACCATGAGATGTTTTGCACAGGAAATAATCTATTCTAAAGTCTCATCATTTTCTTCTGAGTTTCCTTTTGGGGGGTAAAAGCAAGAATAAATTATTTCTAGAATGTTCTTAATTGACGTTTGCAGTCTTTCTTGGCATTCAAAAGGCAAGTAGTTTAGTGCTTAAGAACGCAGTTGCTGGAGCCAAATGGCCTGTATTTGAATCCGTTTGACCACCTACCGTGGCAACTTATCTCATCTCAGTGGGCCTCAGTGTCCTAGTTTGTAGAATGGGAATGATTTCACTCCCTCAAGGCGGTGAGTTAATACATATATTTAGAGAGTTAATACATACACATGCTTAGGTCAGAGCCTGGCCCAGAGTTAGTACTCAGTAAACACAAGCTATTATTCTCTTCAGAGCAGAAGCCCTGCATATCTACTATCTTAGTGGAAAGACTGCAGTGATTAGAAGGTTCCATTCTATATTAATAAAGTGAGATATTGGTTCTTAAAAGCTAAATGCTTTCTCTTGCATTTCAGTGATGGCTTTACTGTCACAAAAGCATCTGTATACACCTAAGCACCAATTCTGATGGGAGAGCTAATGAGAATGATAAGTAGCTTTCTTCTCCCCCCAACCCAGCTTTATTGAGATATAATTGACAATAAAAATTGTATATATTTAAAGTATACCACAGGATGTTTTGATATATGTATATATTGTGAAATAATTGCCAAAATCAAGCTAATTATCATATTCATCACCCTATATGGTTACCATTTGTGTGTGTGTGTGTGTGTGCATGGTGAGACTATAGTATTATTAACTATAGTCATTAGACTATACATTTGACTGTACACTAGACCTCCAGAACTTATTCATCTTACATACCTGAGACTTTGGACCCTTTACACCCATTTCCCCCACTCCCTAGGCCCTGGAAACCACCATTCTACTCTCTGTTTTTATAAGCTCAACTTTTTTAGAGTCCACATATAATGAGATCACACAGCATTTTGTCTTTCTTATATATATCACATCTTCTTTATCAATTCTTCTGTTGATGGACACTTAGAATGTTTCCATATCTTGACTATTGTAAATAACACTGCAGGTAGTTTTTTCCTCTAATAACTTGAGTTCAAAAATAGTGAATGTCACCATCTCTGAAGACACTTATCAAGTTTCCTTGTGTAAAGATAGTTAACTATTGATGGGAGAAAGATATGGAACTCTCAGGAATGAACAATTAGAGGAAAGGCCATCAAAGGCAGCTGCATTAAGAACCATTGAAGTAGAGGCATTTTGCTACGTTTTCATCCATGTTGCTTGCACAGTCTAGTCAAAGCACTGGACAAGCTAGAACTCCAAGTGTCTTTCTTGAGCAGTTCCACATGCCAGAACATTTATATAACCCTGAACTTTTGTGTTCCAACCCTGGCACTGTACAATGTACCATAATATTAACGAAGGCAAAGAGATTATTAACACCTAGCTTAGGGTACTAGGTTTTCATGAACTAGTCTCTTCCTGTTTAAGTTAATAGTGCAGAATTTTATTGACACTCAGTAAAGGTTAACTCATAAAACTCTTCTGTCATATAGCAATTCAGTGCATAGTTCTGTTCTCTTAAAGACATTTGCATTTTGACTAAAATCCAGCCAGCACTGAAGCTCAGCAAGAAGTCAGTAACTAATGATGTTTCCTCTACAGAGACAATGCCTCTCATTCACAGGCACTTGAACTGTTTTCTAATACCAGCAAGAGGTTTGCAACGAACCAAGAAAATACTCAAGGTCCTTTGAGACCAGTGGCATGAATCTAAGTGACGCACCAACCAGTCCAAACCTAACTGGGTCCTTAGCTCTATATCACGTGGGCACTGTGACCAAACTCTTTGCCATCAGTTCAGCTTAACAAATAGTCACAAAAGGCTGCTGCCAAGGTCTGTGAAAATAAGACAAAAAGGAATTCTATGGGTAAAGCATAAATAGTAATAGATGTCATTTAATGAGTGTGTGTCTTTGAGAAGATAAACAAAATTGATAAACCATTAGCCAGACTCATCAAGAAAAAGAGGGAGAGGACTCAAATCAATAAAAGAAGAAATGGAAAAGGAGAAGTTACAACGGACACTGGAGAAATACAAAGCATCATAAGCGACTACTACAAGCAACTCTATGCCAATAAAATGGACAACCTGGAAGAAATGGACAAATTCTTAGAAAGGTATAACCTTCCAAGACTGAACAAGGAAGAAAAAGAAAATATGAACAGACCAATCACAAGTAATGAAATTGAAACTGTGATTAAAAATCTTCCAACAAACAGAAGTCCAGGACCAGATGGCTTCACAGGTGAATTCTATCAAACATTTAGGGAAAGGCTAACACAAATCCTTTGCAAAATTTTCCAACAAATTGCAGACGAAGGAACACTCCCAAACTCATTCTATGAGGCCACTATGACCCTGATACCAAAACCAGACAAAGATACTACAAAAAAAGAAAATTACAGGAAGAAATGGAAAAGGAGAAGTTACAACGGACACTGGAGAAATACAAAGCATCATAAGCGACTACTACAAGCAACTCTATGCCAATAAAATGGACAACCTGGAAGAAATGGACAAATTCTTAGAAAGGTATAACCTTCCAAGACTGAACCAGGAAGAAATAGAAAATATGAACAGACCAATCACATGTAATGAAATTAAAACTGTGATTAGAAATCTTCCAACAAACAAAAGTCCAGGACCAGATGGCTTCACAGGTGAATTCTATCAAACATTTAGAGAA
>NC_041220.1:113804363-113806014 GCF_002837175.3 Physeter macrocephalus | reverse complement strand
TAAGATCAGGAACAAGACAAGGATGTCCACTCTTGCCACTATTATTCAACATAGTTTTGGAAGTCCTAGCCATGGCGATCAGAGAAGAAAAAGAAATAAAAGGAATACAGATTGGAAAAGAAGAAGTAAAACTGTCACTGTTTGCAGATTACATGATACTATACATAGAGAATCCTAAAGATGCCACCAGAAAACTACTAGAGCTAACCAATGAATTTGGTAAAGTTGCAGGGTACAGATATAATGCACAGAAATCTCTTTCATTCCTATACACTGACAATGAAAGATCAGAAAGAGAAATTAAGGAAACACTCCCATTCACCATTGCAACAAAAAGAATAAAATACCTAGGAATAAACCTACCTAAGGAGGTAAAAGGCCTGTACTCAGAAAACTATAAGTCACTGATGAAAGAAGTCAAAGATGACACAAACAGATGGAGAGATATACCATGTCCTTGGATTGGAAGAATAAATATTGTGAAAATGACTATACTACCCAAAGCAATCTACAGATTCAATGCAATTCCTATCAAACTACCAGTGGCATTTTTTATAGAACTAGAACAAAAAATCTTAAAATTTGTATGGAGACACAAAAGACTCCTAATAGAACAGGATAGAAAGCCCAGACATAAACCCACACACCTATGGTCAACTAATCTATGACAAAGGAGGCAAGGATATAGAGTGGAGAAAAGACAGTCTCTTCAATAAGTGGTGCTGGGAAAACTGGACATATACATGTAAATGAATGAAATTAGAACACTCCCTAATATCATACATAAAAAATAAACTCAAAATGGATTAGAGACCTAAATGTTAGACTGGACACTATAAAACTCTTAGGGGAAAACATAGGACGAACACTCTTTGACATAAATCACAGCAAGATTTTTTTTGATCCACCTCCTAGAGTAATGGAAATAAAAACAAAAATAAACAAATGGGACTTAATGAAACTTAAAACCTTTTGCAAAGCAAAGGAAACTACAAACAAGACGAAAAGACAATGCTCAGAATGGGAGAAAATATTTGCAAATGAATCAGCAGATAAAGGATTAATCTCCAAAGTATGTAAACAGCTCATGCAGCTCAATATTAAAAAGACAAACAACCCAATCCAAAAATGGGCAGAGGACCTAAATAGACCTTTCTCCAAAGAAGACTTACAGATGACCAAGAAGCACATGAAAAGCTGCTCAACATCACTAAGTATTAGAGAAATGCACCACCTCACACCAGTTAGAATGGGCATCATCAGAAAATCTACAAACAACAAATGCTGGAGAGGGTGTGGAGAAAACGGAACCCTCTTGCACTGTTGGTGGGAATGTAAATTGATACAGCCACAATGGAGAACAGTATGGAGGTTCCTTAAAAAACTAAAAATAGAATTACCATATGACCCAGCAATCCCACTACTGGGCATATACCCAGAGAAAACCATAATTCAAAAAGACACAGGCACCCCAATGTTCACTGCAGTACTATTTACAGTAGCCAGGTCATGGGAGCAACCTAAATGCCCAGCAACAGACGAATGGATAAAGAATATGTGGTACATATCTACAATGGAATATTACTCAGCCATAAAAAGGAACGAAATTGGGTCATTTGTAGACACGTGGATGGATCTAGAGACTGTCATA
>NC_041220.1:113799464-113804002 GCF_002837175.3 Physeter macrocephalus | reverse complement strand
TGAAGTAAGTCAGAAAGAGAAAAACAAATATTGTATATTCACGCATATATGTGGAACCTAGAAAAATGGTACAGATGAACCGGTTTGCAGGGCAGAAATAGAGACACAGATGTAGAGAACAAACATATGGACACCAAGGGGGGAAAGCGGCGGGGGTGGGTGGTGCTGGTGGGATGAACTGGGAGATTGGGACTGACATATAGACAGTAATATGTATGAAATGGATAACTAATAAGAACCTGCCGTATAGAAAATAAATAATATAAAATTAAAAAATTTTTTTAAAAATGTCAATGCCAAGAAACATGAGAAAGGCCAAGGAACTGCTTCAGACTAAAGAGTAAATCAATAGCAAAGTGCAATTCATGATACCAGAATTAATCCCAGACTAGGGTGGGGTGAGGGGGAAGCTATAAGGACATATTGGGGGAAGACATAAAGTTTGAATATGGACTGCGGATTAGATAATAGTATTATATCAATATTAAATTTTCTGATTTTGAAAATTTTTTAAAAAATAAAATAAAATTCAAAAAAAAAAAGAGTGCTGAAATGGGATGTGGCTGGATTCATGGGAGGAGGCTACAGATACCTGCTCCTAACAACTTGAAACTGGAGGGGTAATCATCCCCCTCCTAAGACCAGAACCAAAATTAGGAATCACTCTACTTGCTAAAAAGGTTTTCTGTCCTTCCATCACACATATCAAATTCCAGAGTAAATTGGGTCGCTATCTCTTGATGAGTTTCCCATTTGCAAAAACTAGTCTAACATGCCTCTCCTTTTATATAACATAATCTATTTATTTGCCAGAGTAAATCTGAGAGCAGGAAGAAGCCAATTATAGTGGCTAAACTGACACAAACTTCAAATGCAACTATGGACCCAGACATCAATGCACACATATATATAAGTATAAATGTAAATGTCGTATGTAAATATGTATGTGTGTGCTTTGGGGTCTCAGGACAGCAGAAATCACAAGAACCAATCCTGTGGTATAGAAGCAGCTGATTCATATTCTAAAATATACAAGGATAAAATTAAGACAGAAAAAAATGAGCAAACCTCATTACGTGTTTAAGGTTCTATTTTTGTTATACTTACTAGACTCTGTGAAAATGCAACTATTTTACACTAAAATCGCTAATGAGAGACATGAATCATATAATGAAATAACTGACAGAATAAATTTAGTTAATGCTCAACATATTCTGAATTAGAACATTTTGTAGTGGAATGACTCTAAGATTCTCTTCAATTCATCAGCCTTTTCCCAGTGAAGGGAGAGATAGGAATCAAAGTATATATGTACTACCATGTATCATGTGAGGTTGGTAATTATAATAAAAGCTTCCATTTAACAATCCTCACTGTATAGTGTCTTCTAAGAATAATTACATTTGGATTTTATATAGTACATGTTTTCTGAAGTGCTGAGGACACCTTCACATATAAAATGTAAGCAAGCAAAACCTACCTGGGGAAAAGCAATACAGTGTCAGTGAAATGTAAGGAAGAACAATTTGCAGTGTATTCCAGGACACTAATGAAGGTAACATTCAGACTTTCCGAAAACCAAAATCTGACTCATAAAAAAGTGGGAAAACAAGAGGTAAAGGATGTGAATGGATGCTGGGGTACATAGGGAACCACAAAGTAAACATACAAAACAGAAAGCTGGCATCTTTTTTTTTTAATTTTTAAATTTTATTTTATTTATTTTTTTATACAGCAGGTTCTTATTAGTTATCTACTTTATACATATTAGTGTATATATGTCAATCCCAATCTCCCAGTTCATCCCACCATCACCACCCACCCCCGCCGCTCTCCCGCCTTGGTGTCCATACGAGAAAACTGGCATCTTGATGGTTTCAAAGGGTTCCTAGTTTCTGGTACCCTCAGATGTTCCTTGGCTGGTAGGTGCCATTCTCCATGTGTCTTCACATGGTCTTCCCTCTCTAGGCATCTGTCTCTTTGTGTAAATTTCCCCTTTTTATAGGGACTCAATCATATTAGATTAGGGTCCACCCTAAGGACCTCATCTTAACTTGATCATCTGCAAACACCTTATTTCCAAATAAGATCACACTCACAAGTACTGAGGGTTAGAATGCAATATCTTTAGGGGTACATAATTCTTCAACCCATCCATCCAAGAGGACAGAACAAAGAAGAAGGAGGAGGAGGAGGAAGAGAAGAAGAAGGGGAAGTTGAATACAGGGATAATAGGTATCACCCTGGGAGCTTTGTTTTTCTCCACCAAAAATTATGGTGCCCAGAAACTGCTGTGAACTTAATTTTCTGGGAGTGGTGCTGATACTCTAAAAATAAAGGGTTTGGACTATAGCACATTGTTTCCGCTGGATGTTTATTTAAAAGAGAGAGCTTCATAATAAAGAAACTTTGGTTTGGGTATTCTTTGAGTTTGCTTATTAATTATTGACCAGGGGATTTTTGCAGAATCTAACACCTGTGGCCGTAATACGTCTCTGGTTAAAAATGTGTTCATAACAGGTTTTTATGTAGCTAACACAGGAATTTACTTATACTTCAGACTGCACCAAAGTCTACAAGCTAAACAACTAGGACAAAGGGGTAAATAACTCACAACTTTGAATAGTAATTACCGAAGAGAGTTTTTCCATTATGAAAATGTCAATCTGTAAACCAAGTTACGTTCCAGAACCCACTCATGTAGCATTTACTCCAAAGGTGTAATATATTAAACAGTGTTTTCCTTCTCCAAGACTTCTCACGTATAGTAACTTTTTAATGCAAAAGATCACATAAGATATAAATACAAAATAGCAGAAAATCTTATTTTTGTGTGTAATGATCCATTAAACTTTAATATTTCAATGAAGTTATATTGTAACTTTGTTTCACGAAGTTAAACTTCGTTGTAACTTAGAAACCCTTAAATTGATGGTATTCTGCAATGAACTAAAAACTTTTGTATCTCAAAATATTTAGAGTCTAATTCATAACTAACAAGAGCACTGGGTTTACTCTTAGGGAGTAACTGATACATAAAAAGGATCAAGACATATTTATGTAAAATGAAATACTGTATTAGGTACATGGATGAAAATGAAGTGGACATTTCTCCTACTTCAGTAAAGGTGTCCAATTCTTCATGCAGTTCAAGATTTCAAAGTAAATATTCTTCTATATGTGAAACTGAAGATTGTCCTTAACTTTTCGATTTCCTTTTGCATTCCCCCAATCCTTCTTCCTGCATTAACCACAAGTCCCAGACTAAGAAAAAATTTTAAGTGTGTAAAGTGTTCTCTACTTTATTCATACCTGACTTCCCATAAACACTATGTCTAACTTATTTCAACCTATTGCAGAATTCTGAGGGATAAAGGCTTTTTTTAATAGCGCATCTCACCAATAGAGGGCAGACCCTGAATGCCCAGAAAAGTTTTGTATCCTTAAATGCCCTTGGGCCCAGTTTCCTTAAAAGCTCACATGTGATAAAGAATTATAGCTGCCAGTCCTTCTGGTTATATTAGTGACCCCAAATTTATTTCACTTATTTGAAATAATGTCTTCTTGTTTTTAAGAAAACAGTATCAAAAAGCAAACAAGTAAGCAAACTACATGTTTCTACAAGTCCCAAATCCAAATAACACAAGGATTAGAACAAAACTTACGTATACAACTAGCAAGTTTTTCCAGTAAACCCAAGGAAAGATGTATATTTGATAAAACCCAGAAATCTAAGGGCTAACATAAAGATTTATATTTCAGTTAAAATAAATAAACTGTAACAAAATATATGCCCAAAAAAGGCCCACCTATTTGAAAACTGGCAGAAAGAACTTGCCTGAGTGCAAATAAATTCTTGATTTTAAAAGTTAAATGAATTATGTAAGTACTTTTTAGAACAGTAACATTACTTTTATAAAACTACCTTGATTGAATATACGTGGAGAAAAGACAGCCTCTTCAATAAGTGGTGCTGGGAAAACTGGACAGCTATATGTAAAAGAATGACATTAGAACACTCCCTAACACCATACACAAAAATAAACTCAAAATGGGTTAAAGACCTAAATGTAAGGCCAGACACTATCAAACTCTTAGAGGAAAACATAGGCACACTCTATGACATAAATCACAGCAAGATCCTTTTTGACCCATCTCCTAGAGAAAAGAAAATATTTGCAAACGAAACAACTGACAAAGGATTAATCTCCAAAATATACAAGCAGCTCATGCAGCTCAATATTAAAAAAACAAACAACCCAATCCAAAAGTGGGCAGAAGACCTAAATAGACATTTCTCCACAGAAGATAAACAGATGGCCAACAAACACATAAGAGGATGCTCAACATCACTAATCATTAGAGAAATGCAAATCAAAAGTACAATGTGGTATCACCTCACACCCGTCAGAATGGCCATCATCAAAATATCTACAAACAATAAATGCTGGAGAGGGTGTGGAGAAAAGGGAACCCTCTTGCACTGTTGGTGGGAATGTAAATTGATACAGCCACTATGGAGAACAGTATGGAGGTTC
>NC_041220.1:113798183-113799263 GCF_002837175.3 Physeter macrocephalus | reverse complement strand
ACAAGGTTCTGAAGAACCTAGGGGCAGGACAGGAATGAAGACGCAGATGTAGAGAATGGACTTGAGGACACAGGGAGGGGGAAGGGTAAGCTGGGACGAAGTGAGAGAGTGGCATGGACATATATACACTACCAAACATAAAATAGATAGCTAGTGGGAAGCAGCCACATAGCACAGGGAGGTCAGCTCCGTGCTTTGTGACCACCTAGAGGGGTGGGATAGGGAGGGTGGGAGGGAGATGCAAGAGGGAGGGGATATGGGGATATACGTATGCATACAGCTGATTCACTTTGTTATACAGCAGAAACTAACACACCATAGTAAAGCAATTATATGCCAATAAAGATGTTAAAAAAAAAACTACCTTGATGGTCCAAGATGGCGGAAGAGTAAGACGCGGAGATCACCTTCCTCCTCACAGATACATCAGAAATACAGCTACACGTGGAACTTCTCCTATAGAAGACCCACCGAACGCTGGCAGAAGACCTCAGACCCCACAAAAGGCAAGAAACCCCCCACGTACCTGGGTAGGCAAAAGAAAAAAGAACAAACAGAGACAATGAATAGGGACGGGACCTGCACCAGTGGGAGGGAGCCGCGAAGGAGGAAAGGTTCCCACACACTAGAAGCCCCTTCACGGGCGGAGACTGTGGGTGGCGGAGGGGGAAGCTCCGGAGCCTCGGAGGAGAGCGCAGCAGCGGGGTGCGGAGGGCAAAGCGGAGAGATTCCCGCACAGAGGATCGGTCCCGACCGGCACCCACCAGCCCGAGAGGCTTGTCTGCTCACCCGCCGGGGCGGGAGGGGGCTGGGAGCTGAGCCTCGGGCTTCAGTCGGATCCCAGGGAAAGGTCTGGAGTTGGCAGAGTGAAAACAGCCGGAAAGGGCTAGTGCGCCACGGCTAGCCGGGAGGGAGTCCGGGAGAAGTCTGGAGCTGCCGAAGAGGCAAGAGACCTTTTCTTCCCTCTTTGCTTCCTGGTGCGCGAGGAAGGGGTTTAAGCGCGCCGCTTAAAGGAGCTCCAGAAACTGGCGCGGAGCTGCCGAAGAGACAAGCGACTTTTTTTTTTTTTTTTTTTTTTTT
>NC_041220.1:113778573-113794311 GCF_002837175.3 Physeter macrocephalus | reverse complement strand
AATGATGAAAAATCTGAGAGTGAAATTAAGAAAACACTCCCATTTACCATTGCAACAAAAAGAATAAAGTATCTAGGAATAAACCTACCTAAGGAGACAAAAGACCTGTATGCAGAAAACTGTAAGACGCTGATGAAAGAAATTAAAGGTGACACAAATAGGTGAAGAAATATAACATGTTCTTGGATTGGAAGAATCAACATTGTGAAAATGACTCTACTACCCAAAACAATCTACAGATTCAATGCAATCCCTATCAAATTACCACTGGCATTTTTTACAGAACTAGAACAAAAAATTTCACAATTTGTATGGAAACACAAAAGACCCCGAATAGCCAAAGCAATCTTGAGAACGAAAAATGGAGCTAGAGGAATCAGGCTTCCTGACTTCAGATTATACTACAAGGCTACAGTAATCAAGACAGTATGGTACTGGCACAAAAACAGAAATACAGATCAATGGAACAGGATAGAAAGCCCAGAGATAAACCCACACACATATGGTCACCTTATCTTTGATAAAGGAGGGAAGGATATACAGTGGAGAAAAGACAGCCTCTTCAATAAGTGGTGCTGGGAAAACTGGACAGCTACATGTAAAAGTATGAAATTAGAACAATCCCTAACACCACACACAAGAATAAACTCAAAATGGGTTAAAGACCTAAATGTAAGGCCAGACACTATCAAACTCTTAGAGGAAAACATAGGCAGAACACTCTATGGCATAAATCACAGCAGGATCCTTTTGGACCCATCTCCTAGAGAAATGCAAATAAAAACAAAAAAAAACAAATGGGACCTAATGAAACTTAAAAGCTTTTGCACAGCAAAGGATACCATAAACAAGACCAAAAGACAACCCTCAGAACGAGAGAAAATATTTGCAAATGAAGCAACTGACAAAGGATTCATATCCAAAATTTAGAAGCCACACATGCAGCTCAATACCAAAAAACAGACAACCCAATCCAAAAATGGCCAGCAGAACTAAATAGACATATCTCCAAAGAAGAGACACAGATTGCCAACAAACACATGAGAGAAATGCTCAACATCATTAATCATTAGAGAAATGCCAACCCAAACTACAATGAGGTATCATCTCACACCGGTCAGAATGGCCATCATCAAAAACTCTAGAAACAATAAATGCTGTAGAGGGTGTGCAGAAAAGGGAACACTCTTGCACTGCTGCTGGGAATGTCAATTGATACAGCCACAATGGAGAACACTATGGAGTTTCCCTAAAAAACTACAAATAGAACTACCATACGAACCCGCAATCCCACTACCTGGCATATACCCTGAGAAAACCATAATTCAAAAAGAGTCATGTACCAAAATGTTCATTGCAGCTCTATTTACGATAGCCAGGACATGGAAGCATGTTAAGTGTCCATCAACAGATGAATGGATAAAGAAGATGTGGCACATATATACGATGGAATATTACTCAGCCACAAAAAGAAATGAAACGGAGTTATTTGTAATGAGGTGGATAGAACTGGAGTCTGTCATACAGAGTGAAGTAAGTCAAGAGGACCAAAAAAATATCGTATGCTAACACATATATATGGAATCTAAGGAAAAAAAATGTCATGAAGACTTTACCGGTAGGACGGGAATAAAACACAGACCTATTAGAGCATGGACTTGAGCATACGGGGAGGGGGAAGGGTAAGCTGTGACGAAGTGAGAGAGTGGCAAGGACATATTGTATATGTATAACTGATTCATTTTGTTGTAAAGGAGAAACTAACACACTATTGTAAAACAGTTATACTCCAATAAAGATGTTAAAAAAAAAACTACCTTGATTGATGTGATAGCAAGTTCTAAAAATTTAATTAATATAAAATCATTCAATTTATGTTCAAAAAGTGAAAATTGTTTAATATTTTTCTCTTTCAATCTTTCTCAAGCTACCTTCCCCACCCCACACTTTATTGAAGTCAAAAACACTTTAGCACACAACACAGACAAAGCCCCAGAATAAGATGAGCAAAAGAATGCCCCTGCCCTCAAGGTACTTGCAATCTCTACAGACAAAATCAAACCACTGGACGCCCCGGGGCAACATATAGTAAATTCAATAATGGTAGCACAAAGAAAGTGTTGTAGGGGAAACCAAGAGAAATATTAAATAGATCTTGAACTCATGGTCCTTAAACAGAAGAAAAGTGCTTTTATATGTTGGTCATGGTTTTTAAGCCCTGAATCAGGTTTTTCTTAGCAAATGAGGACATTTTGACTGGAGTGGAACAGAGGTCCTGGTACACTTGCAAATGAGTTTGTGTCTGCGTATGGGCCTTTTATATAAAAACCTTTTCTGTAAGTAAGGGTAGAAACACTCCCATTACTGCTGGACACTGTACAGGCAGAGCAGAATCCTGTCCGGGAGGGCACCAGAGTCCTGGGGGCTGGGGTGGCTTTGGGCTGTGGTGACGCTCAAAGTCAGAGGAACTGGAAATGGGGTTTCTCAGCAAATAGAGCAGCTGGTAGTCCTGCCTAAACTGATCAACACTTCAGTAAAGAGTGCAATTAGACTAAGGTGGACAGTGTGTGCTTTCTCCTTCAACCTCTACTAAAGACCACGTGTGTTTACTAAGGGACAAGTGAGAAAGTAGATTGAGGATTCCAAAAAGAACAGCCATTTGGAAATAAAGGAAAGTGCATTTCCATCCATTTCTGAGCTTGAAATCGACGATCTATAACATAATGCCTCAAAATAAGCCCCTTCTACACTCTCCAAAGTTATCCAAATTTAAAGCACATGGATAGGGCTTCCCTGGTGGCGCAGTGGTTGAGAATCTGCCTGCCAGTGCAGGGGACGCGGGTTCGAGCCCTGGTCTGGGAGGATCCCACATGCCGCGGAGCAACTGGGCCCATGAGCCACAACTACTGAGCCTGCGCGTCTGGAGCCTGTGCCCCGCAACAAGAGAGGCCGCGATAGTGAGAGGCCCGCGCACCGCGATGAAGAGTGGCCCCCACTCACCGCAACTAGAGAAAGCCCTCGCACAGAAACGAAGACCCAACACAACAAAAATAAATAAATAAATTAATTAAAAAAAAAAACCACATGGATAGTTTAACTCCACTCAGTAATCCCCCCAAAATTTCTGTCTTCCTCCTTCAAATCATATACTGTGGCTAATAATTAGCAAAATTTGACTAACATGCATTTCACAACCTTTCTCGGATTTAGAACCTTGCTCAACATTACCACCACTGCAAAAGGAGAGGAATCAGATGCCTAAGATCTCCAGCATTATGACTAAAAGAAGAAAAAACAAGCTTCAGAAAAGCCTGGGTATTTATGACTCTAACCATTATTATCAACTGATTACAAAATAACATATTTTTCTAACATTTCCCAATTTAAAAATCATTTCACACTGATTTTATCATCTGAATCTTACAGAATCTATAAAAACCAGCTGCGGAAAGTGAAATGGCCTGGCTGTTAAGTCACCCACAGAAGCTGAGGGGACTGAATCCCGCCCCAGGCAGGACGGGGTGCTCTGGTCTAAGAAGATCTCTCGAGAGGGGAGGCTGCCACAGGTAATGAGAAGGCAGGGTGCTACCTCAGGAGACTCAGAACCATTACATTCAAGATTACGACAGTGTGCAGGGCTGGGGAATACGACCGACCACCAACACCAAACCCTTCCTGGCATTTCAGCACTACTAGATTTCATTACTTCCTGAGCGGGGACGGCGGCAAAGTGTCTGGTCTGGGGCCTGCAATAATTACCAAAGTATCCTAACCATTAACAGTAAGAACCAGCACTTGTGGAGCATTAACCATATCTCAGGACTATTTAGATAACTGATTTCCTCTCCCTCCCTCCAGAGTCAGCTATCCTATTTTACCTGAGGAAACTAAAGCAGAGAAAATGTAAATGATTTGACCAAGATCACAGACCTAAGCTCAGAGCCAGGCCCTGAACTCAGGCCCTCTACCCACCAAGCTATGCTTATCCCAGGAGGGACCATCACATCCAGAGCACTAAATAGTGCTGTTCCACAGTGACAGGGCCTGGAAAGCTTCCCTTTCCAGAACTTGCTTTTGAAAACCCTTTATTTAGAACGGCTTTCACAATCTTGGCATGTAGCTGCTGCAAATACAATGGAAAGTTGGTAACAATCAACCTAAAGCAATAACGGGAATTTAAATGTGAGAAAGTAGAAGAGCATCAAAGGCAGAGCAGACTCTCCACAGTGAGAGCATGAGGCCTGGTGATTCCAATTACAAGCAGATTGTTGAAGGGCAAAGAAAAACATAGGGTATATTTCTTAGAACTGACAGCATTTTTTTTTTTCCAAATAAAAATATTTCTGTATCAACAACATTTTAAACCCCTTAGCCAGAGGTCTTTATAAAAGATAAAGTGAGGAGAGAAGTGACTAAAGCTTCTATGCACCTTCATAACTGATATATGTGATCGGTTGGTTCTCTTTTAGTTAATGCCTCTGGGAAAAAGAGCTGTCGGTAGCATGGGAGTTCTCAGATCTTGTATTCCTATAAGATTAAAGAGCAAAAGTCATTAATTAATGAACTATCCAGACCAGACATTTTACATATATAATAATAGTAACAATAACAATGATGGCTCACACTTATTAAACACTAGCTGTAATGCCAGGCACTGTTCTAAGCGCTTTACTGTATTATCTCATTTGATCTTCCCAAAAACCTAATTTTTGCCTTATTTTTCATAAAAGGAAGTTGAATAGCTTGCTGAGAAGTTATACAGCTGGCAAACGGTGGACCCAGGATTTGAATTAAGCAGTCTGACTCCAAGACCTAAACTCTTAACCCATGTGTGATATGTCATTTGATTTAAACCTCCTGGTAATCCTGTCCTGTGAGATGCTTTTTTTTTTTTTGGAAATCAGTAAAAAATTTATTATGTTAGAAAGTGATAAGTTCTACAGAGAAGAAAGAGTAAAGCAGGGTAGAGGCATAGGGAGTGCCTGCAGGGATAGTTGCAAAATTTTTTGAGTTGCTTTTTATAGCTAACAAATTTGTGGTTCAACTGGGTTAAACAGTTGAAACAGAGCTCAGTTTCAAATTCAGGTCAGCCTGTCTCCAAAACTCCTGTTCCTTCTACCACGGTTTCCCTATTAAAAAAAAAAGAGATGCCAAAGATGAAGTCGAGAGACAAGTCTGGGAAAGGAACTCTCTACAGACGCAAACCAGATGTCCCTGCCCCTGGAAATCTAGGAAACGGTGTCTGCAAACTCCTTTGTACATTTCATGCAAAGTCCCAGGAGGGGTCAAGGTGCTGTTTCTTCTCGGCCAGCTCTGCCTCCAGGTTCCTCCTCTGCTGAATCGTGGTTCCCGCTCTGCACTATGGACCCCTTTATGGAATTCAACCCCGGTCCCTTGATTTCCACAGCAGGCGCCAAGGGTATGTACTGGACAACCCTGCTCTTTAAAACAAAGTTTCCTTGACCTTTTCCTTCCACACACAAGCTCCAGCTTCCCCCTTATAACCCTCCTCTCTCTCTCCTTCCCCCTCCTCTCTTGGCCTTGAACCCGCGTCTCCCGAACAAGAATTCCTCCCACTTTCCCAGGCACAGCAGTTCAGGCTCATGACCCCTCTGCTACAAGACCCTCCCTGCTGCCTGCGATTTCCCATCCAGAAAGCTCCTCAAGGCATTTTACTTTCTGTGGTAGCTCTCACTCCCAGAGGAGGCATGACTCTGGCTTTTACAGGAGCAACTGGCCACCAAGAAACCTACCACGGGTCTTTCTATCAGGCATACTGTGGGCTGGGGAGGAAGTTCAAGGAACAAAAACTGAATGTCGGACTTCCCTGGCGTTGCAGTGGTTAAGAATCCACCTGCCGATGCAGGAGACACGGGTTGAGCCCTGGCCCGGGAAGATCCCACATGCTGTAGAGCAGCTAAGCCCATGCGCCACAACTACTGAGCCCGTGTGCCACAACTACTGAAGCCTGTGCTCCTAGAGCCCGTGCTCCGCAACAAGAGAAGCCACCGCAATGAGAAGCCCACGCACTGCAATGAAGAGTAGCCCTCACTCGCCGCAACTAGAGAAACCCTGCGTGCAGTAACAAAGACCCAATGCAGCCAAAAATCAATCAATCAATAATTAAATTTTATTTTTAAAAAAAAACTGAATGCCATGAAAATCTCAGCATACTTATTTTTTTAAAAAACTTAACAGTATCAAACTCGACAACACTTTACTTCCATTTAAAAAAACAGAACATACATGTTATATAACCTTGGCTGCCCCTGCTGCCTCTCCGTATCCTTCAGCCTCAGTGGCAAGCAGGGGAGAAAGGAATCTTGTTGACCAAGTCCCTTCGGCAGCCACGCGGCTCCTAAGACCTGCCAGTTCCCAGGAGGCTGCTTGCTGGCAGCCGGCCTGGGGGCCCTGGCACTCGCATGTCCCCTGCATATTCTTGCAGTGTCGTCTGTTAGTTCTGTACTTAGTCACCTAAAGAGACTTACATTTCTGAACTTTTTCACTTTAAAGGACACTAAGGCACCTGCTTAATGCTGCTGCATTGATAGCTTTTTTTTTTTTTTCCATTTGACTGTAAGCCTCAAACAGACTTCCTCCTGGAAAAGCAGCTATCAGTTTCAGCCAAACCTGCAAGAAGCTGTCTCTGTTAGCAGAGACTAGCTTGGCAGTGTCAAGAAGAGAATAAATAGGAAATTCCTAAGAGAGGAGTTTTAAGAAGGCAGGTAACTATAGTGTACCAGGAAGCACCTCAGCAGTCAGGCAGAATGGAAGGGGCATGGACTTTAGATATTGTCCTAGCTCTACCCCAGAGCAGCTCTGTGACCTGCGGGAAAGCATGCAGCCTTCTGACTCTTAATTCCCTTCTCTGAAAATGGAGACAATAACATCCACATGCTGGTATGAAGACTGGAGAGATGGACGTCAAAGCACCCAGCATATGCCAACCACGTGGGCGGAAGTAGCTATGACTGTTATTATACTGGTTACTAAATTTGATGTTTACTTTTAGAACATTTTTGAGTACCTACTATGTGCCAGGCCGTGGACCAGACACTGGGGAAACAGTGGGAAAAGGGTCAGACCCAATTTCTGGCCCAGGGAACTTTAATTCTTGAGAGGAAAAAATAGGATTTAAACACAGCTAATTTATTGATTAATAACAGCGGTGTCAAGTGCTACCAGTGTGGGATGCTGTGAAAATACTGAACAAAGACAGGTTGGCTAGCGTTGGTTTCCTAAGTGGGGAGCGGGGAGGGTGATGGGGGTTGAAGTCACCAGGAGCAAGCATGGTTGATGCTGAGACCTGAGTCGAGTGGGGAGAGCTGCGTGTAGGGTGAGCGCCAGGAGGGCAGCTCCGAGGAGGGCCAGGGCACCTGGTCATGAGCCAGAAAGAGGGAGAGAGCAAGAGGCAAGGCTGGGGGACACAGGGCTAGCAGGTCTTGCTCGGGACTGTGGACTGTAGTGGGAAATCATGAAGAAATATTTGCAGGGACGTGGAATGACCCAGCTTTCGTGTTAAATGTGTCACTCTGGCTGCTCTGAGGATGAGGCACTGGAGGGGACCCACGATGAAACCTGGAGCTGTAATTAAGAGGCTGTTGCCATAATTCAGGAAAGAGATAGTGAGATCTTAGACTGGGAATAACAGAGATGTGTTGAAATGGCTTCGTGGCTCTAGCCTCTCTCCTATTAAAATGTTTCTCAAACTTGCCTGATGATAAAAATCTATGACGTTTGGTAAAAATACAGGTTCCCAGAGTCCCATGCTGGGATGGGGCGGGGGTCTGGGAATCTGTTCTTTAAACAAACTTCCTGGGCTTCCCTGGTGGCACAGTGGTTAAGAATCCGCCTGCCAGTGCAGGAGATATGGGTTCAAGCCCTGGTCCGGGAAGATCCCACATGCCGCGGAGCAACTAAGCCCACAAGCCACAACTACTGGGCCTGCACTCTAGAGCCCACGAGCCACAGTACTGGAGCCCATGCTCCGCAACAAGAGAAGCCACCGCAATGAGAAGCCCGCGTAACACAACGAAGAGTAGCCCCCCGCTCACCGCAACTAGAGAAAGCCCATGCACAGCAACAAAGACCCAATGTAGGGCTTCCCTGGTGGCGCAGTGGTTGGGAGTCCGCCTGCCGATGCGGGGGAACCGGGTTCGCGCCCCGGTCTGGGAGGATCCCACATGCCGCGGAGCGGCTGGGCCCGTGAGCCATGGCCGCTGAGCCTGCGCGTCCGGAGCCTGTGCTCCGCAACGGGAGAGGCCACGGCAGGGGGAGGCCCGCATACCACAAAAAAAAAAAAAAAAAAAAGACCCAATGCAACCAAAAACTAATTAAAAAAAAAAAAAACTTCCTGAAGGATTCCTTTCACTAGGCAAGTTTGTCCCGTGTTACCCCGCAGTGTACACTGAGAAACAGACCTTCCTTTCCCATGTAAAATAATTCAGTGTTTCTAGAGATGGTGCTTTTCATGACCCCAACCAGTGGAGGATCCAGGTGTAAACTCACAGGTCACAGAATGCTTTCCCTACTTAGAACTAAAAGCACTTCAGCTGTAAAAGCTCCAACGTTTAGATTATCTACATCCATGTTTTTTAAGTGTGTTCCTTGATATATGAGGGGCTTTTGTGTTTGTTTGTTTTGTTTTGTTTGCAGTATTAATAGATGTACAGCTGTCAAGAGAGGCCAGAAGGAGGTACTCCAGCAAGATCTGCCGGGAACAACAGGAGTGCAGAGCAATGGATGGAGCGAGAGTCTAGCTCGATCTACATTCTATAAACGTCCTGCAGAGCTCAGCGCACCTCCCCAGCCCATCAGTTGCTGACCCGGGGACTTTATTACTTGCCCCCAACCTCTGCCAGCTCCTGAAGAGGAAAACATCAAGACCTTATATGGATTATATCCTTGGAAAATGCTTTTCAGTATTGGCCTAATTGCGTGTGATCCAGTTAGAGCAAGAAGGAAACTTTTTGCACTCTATCCAGTTATCTTCTTTATCAATTCATCCGCACGGAGAGCATGCACAATGGGTAGAAGAACAAGTTTAGGTATCAGTTTACCAACGTTCAAATCCTGGTTCTTTCATTTATTAATTGGAGAAGTTACTTAATCTCTTTGCTCTTCAGTTTTCTCATCTGAAAAATAAAATGATTACGGTGTACTAGTTTGCTAGGGCTGTCATAGCAGAGTACTACAGATTGAATTGAGACAGGAAGGAAGGGGGCATGGCACAACCTTTTTTTTTTTTTTTTTTTCCATGCTGGGTGGCATGTGGAATCTTAGTTCCCCAACCAGGGATGAAACCCCCGCCCCCTGCATCGGCAGCTCAGAGTCTTAACCACTGGACCGCCAGGGAAGTCCTAAGGGCACAACCTTTAAAAGAATGACAGCCTCTGAGGATATGACAAAACTGGTTACCACCATGTGCTTGCTTCAGCAGCCATATACTAAAATTGGAACTACAAGAGATTAGCATGTTCCCTGCGCAAGGATGACACACAAATTTGTAAAGCGTTTCATAGTTTTGTTTTAAAAAAAAACTGGTTACAAACAGTTAGGCCCAAGATGGAGGAAGATTCAACTTCCAGTAGACCTTGAGCCACCCTATACACTCATTGTAATATATTAGCATATGCTAAATGACTCACCCACAGGTGCCATGACAGTTCCCAGGCTGACCATAAAAGGCCAAAAAGTGGGTGATGGCCCAGTTCCTGGAAATTACTAACCCTTCTTCAAAATAGCTAGAATATTCTTCCCACTTGTTAGCATATGAAATTACCCAGCCAATAAAAACTAACCACCCCACAACCTGGGGCCACTCTCACCTTCTGAGACAGACTACATTCTGCCTATAGGATGTGTATCTCTCTAAACTTGCTTTTCCCTTTTCTATGGCTCATGCTTGAATTCTTCCCTGTGCAAAGCCAAGGACCCTCACTTGGTGGCCTGTCCCAAGGACTTGGCTGAGACCTGAGATGTAACCATTTTCTCGTGCCCCATTCTCCTGCAATAGAATAGCTTAGACAACAGAAATTTATTGTCTCACAATTCTGGAGACTAGGAGTCTGAGATCAAGCTGTCAGCAGGGTTGGTTTTTGCTGAGGCCTCTCTCCTTGGCTTGCAGATGGCCATCTTCACCCTATGTCTTCACATGGTCTTCCCTCTGTGTATGTCTATGCCCTCATCTTGAAACAAAGCACGACACTGTGAGGGCCTCCCAGGTACAAATCCTTTCTCTGCATTGCTCCCTCCTCCCCCAATTTCTTGTTTGTAAGAAACAAGAGTTCATTCAGCCTCCTTAACTTTCCCTGAATTCCAAAGGGCAGATTCAAACAGTTGCTAATCAGGGAAGAGAGGGAATGTAGAAATAGGGGAGGAGCAGTCAAGAAACCAGGTGGGGCAGGGTCCTGCTTCCTCCCCAGGGAATATCCATAACAAAGTACCTTTGAGCTCTTCCTCAGGAACTAAGCCCCCCACCCCCACCCAGGTGGAAGATGGTAACTTCAGGCTGAGCCTAAGATTCCTGGACCACCCCCCTGTTACCTCACCACCAACCAATCATTAAAAGTCACACACACTGCAGCCGTCACCCCAAATTTTGCCTTTAAAAACTCTTCCCTGAAAACCATCGGGGATTTAGTGTTTTTTGAGCACCAACCACCCATTCTCCTTGCTTGGCCCTGCAATAAACCTTTCCCTGCTCCAAACTCTGACATTTCAATTTTTTTCACCTCACTGTGTGTTGGGCACCTGAACTTGGGTTTGGCAACAGCTGGAAAACCTCTGTTGCTGGGGACATACGCTGCATTCGCCTTTGCATGTTTCTCACTGACTTAAAAATTAAAACCTGCCATTCAGACTCTTCTCACATCAATCTATTGAGTGGAATTCTTTAAGTCCCAAACTCATGTGAGCTGTGCTTTCTCATTTCAGTCATGCACCAGTATGGTTTGTTTGACCAAGCCTAGATGGTTGAGAAATCTGTGACGTTCAGGTCAGGACCCACTCAACAGGGTGAGCCAATCAATAGGGTCAGGACCCAAACTGAGGAAACGTCAACTTCAGGGAGGAAAGGCACTCCAGCACCCACTCCTATCAAATAGTCATAGGATGGAGAAGCACATGAGAAAATATATCAAGAATACCTTTGTTTTTTGACAAAGTATTGCATAGGGTGATCTGTTGACTTTATCCATCTTTATTTTGGTGCTATTTTGTGTCTGTCTTTTATTTAAAGACCATTCGTGGTACTTAGTTAATATTATATATTCCACATTGTGAAATAAGTTAAACAATGGGGAAATGATCTTTTATGTAACAGTTAACTTGCTTTCCCATAAAAGATAATGAGTCTAAATATCTCTCACCTAAAGAAATAGTTAAAAATGTAAGTTGGCAGTCAACACACAAGGGCTAAATGGCTGTAAGAACTTTCATCTTCAAAACAAGGTACTAAGTCTTTAAATGGATTTTCCCTTTCAGTCAGTCCGTCAGCAAATATTTATCAGTCTACCATATGCCAAGGGCTGTGCTAGTGCTGGGGTACAATGATGAACAAGATAGATAAAGACCAAACAAAGAGGGGATTAAGACAGAGGTACAGGGGAGAGATTAGTTTTTTAAATTCATTAAGAACTATTTGAGACAGAATAGTCAAGAATGACCTCTCTGAGGCTGACTGTGATGTTTAAACTGAAACTGAAGCAAATGCAGTCTTTGAAGTGATTAAGGACAAGGGAGACGGGTGTGGTGTGTGTGTTTGGTGGTGGAGGGTGTCCAAAATGAGCCTGGAGAAGAAAGCTGGAAGTCATTGATGGGTTTTAAGGAGGGAAGGAACATGATCTCGCTGCATAGGGTGGGAAGGGGAAGCAAGGAAATGAGTTAACAGAGCATACTTGCATAGTCTTGCAAGATGCCGAAGGCTTACACAGGGTGGTAGTTGATAGGGTGATAGCACATAGATTTACGATGTATTTTGAAGTGGCGGCAACAGGACTTAAAAATAATTTGACAGGGCTTCCCTGGTGGCGCAGTGGTTGAGAGTCCGCCTGCCAATGCAGGGGACACGGGTTCGTGCCCCGGTCCGGGAAGATCCCACGTGCCGCGGAGCGGCTGGGCCCGTGAGCCATGGCCGCTGCGCCTGCGCGTCCGGAGCCTGTGCTCCGCAACGGGAGAGGCCACAGCAGTGAGAGGCCCGCATACCGCAAAAAAAAATAAAAATAAAAAAATAAAAAATAATTTGCCATGGGAATGGAGTTGAGAAAAAGATTACCCAGGACTCCCAGGCTTCTGGCTGAGGATCATTTCCCTCAGTTTATTTCCTTCAAGTCACTTACCACAATTAAAGCAACTTAAGCCATGATCTTGTTATTTTATTTGTTTAGTTGTTTACTCTGTCCATCAAGAATAATGCTGTCCAATTGAAAAGTAATGCATGATCCAGTAATCCCACTCCTGGGCATATATTCAAAGAAAACCATAATTCAAAAAGATACATGCACCCCATGCTGTCCAATTGAAAAGTAATGCATGATCCAGTAATCCCACTCCTGGGCATATATTCAAAGAAAACCATAATTCAAAAAGATACATGCACCCCAGTGTTTACAGCAACACTATTTACAATAGCCAAGACATGGAAGCAACCTAAATGTCCACTGACAGATGAAAGGATAAAGAAGATGTGGTACATATATACGATGCAATATAACTCAGCCTTTAAAAAAAATGAAATAACGCCATTTGCAGCAACAGGGATGGACATAGAGATCATCATATTAAATGAAATAAGTCAGAAAGAAAAAGACAAATAGCATATGATATTGCTTATATGTTAAAAACAAAGACGCAAATGAACTTATAAACAAAACAGAAATAAATAGACCCACAGACATAAAAAACAAACTTATGGTTACCAAAGGGGAACGGGAGGGGAGGGATAAATTAGGAGTTTGGGATTAACATATACACACTACTATATATAAAAGAGATAACCAACAAGGACCAACTGTACAGCACAGGGAACTACACTCAATATTTTGTAATAACCTGTAATGGAAAAGAATCTGAAAAAGAATATATAGATATATATATAAAGAATATATATATGTATTACTGAATCACTTTGCTGTACAACTGAAATTAACACAGCATTGTAAATCAACTCTACTTCAACTTAAAATTTTTTTAAAAAGTAATGCAAAACACATAGGTAATTTTAAATTTGCTAGTAGTCACGTTAAAAAAGATGTGAAATTAGTTTTCATGATATATTTTACTTAAACCAATATATCCATAATATTATTTCAATAAGCAAACAAAATAAGAAATAATGAGAGGGGCTTCCCTGGTGGCACACTGGTTAAGAATCCACCTGCCAATGCACGGGACATGGGTTCGAGTCCTGGTCCGGGAAGATCCCACATGCTGCAGAGCAAACTAAGTCCGTGTGCCACAACTACTGAGCCTGCGCTTTAGAGCCCGTGCTCTAGAGTCCGCGAGCCACCACTACTGAAGCCCATGCGCCCACAGCCCATGCTCTGCAACAAGAGAAGCCATCGCAATGAGAAACCCACGCACTGCAACGAAGAGTAGCCCCCGCTCGCCGCAACTAGAGAAGGCCCGCGCGCAGCAACGAAGACCCAGCGCAGCCAAAAATAAATAAGTGAAATAAATGTATTTTAAAAAGTAATGAGAGATCTTACTCTTCTTTTTGTACTGAGTCTTCAAAATACAGTGTGTATTTTACACTGACAGTGCACCTCAGTTCCGACTAGCCACATCTCAGGTCCTTAATAATCGCCTGTGGCTAGTGGCTATGCACTAGACAGTGCAGATCTGGAGCAGGAGCCACTGAAGGCAGGCACATTCAGTCTAGTTCACTGTTTCTCTCCAGCAACTGAAACATTCAGTGGCACACTGAGAATTTGGTATGTTTTGAATGAATGAATAAATGCCTGGCGATGGCGGCTTTATTGGAGGCTGTAGTTTTGGGAGTGGGTTCAAAGCTTCCATTTTGGACCCGTTAGGTATGAGGTATCTACAAAACCTCACAGTGGAGATGTCAAGAAAGGAAGTGCAGATGTGAATCTGGGACTGAGAAGAGAAATCTAGGTGGAGGTATAATTTTGGCATCTTGATGGGTTCTGAATCCAAGGGAATTATTTCTGGGTTGCCTTGGGAAAGAGTGCAAGAGCAAAGGAAAAGCCTAGGATCCTACTCTCAGAGATACCAAGTTAAATGTTGAGAATGTTGAGTGAGAGAAGAAGAAAATCAAGAAAGTGTGGTCCTGTCAAGAAATCAAGAGGGGAAGCGTTTCAAGGAGAAAGGAGTAGTCAACCCTACTGAAAGGTCCGGTTAAAAACTAATAAAAGAACGAAGAAGACAAGAGCAATGAGATCTTAATAATCCTGACATTCCACAGTCATGATCTCTTTTTAGCCCTCCTCATAATGCTTTCAGTCAGAGAATGATTGGGGTTTCTTTTTAACACAAAATTTGAACATTTTAAAGAAGTTTGGCCTCCAAAAGATCAAGAAAACCAGCTAGTTTATGGAAGAACCAGCTCAAGAATCCAAGACCCTTAGTCCAGCATTATTTAAAGAACATACTTTAAAGCACTGGAAATAACAAGGGACCGTGGAGGTTTATGGAGGGAACATGACTATATCTGTGACTTCCCCAGGTCTAGGTGGTTTGAGAGCAGGTGTACACTTCTTTCAGGTATGGAGCTAGGCCAAGGTTACATGATTGGGGTTTGTTGCAAGTTTCCTAACTGCCTTCTGCTCTTCACTGATGACAGAATTCTTAACACACTGTTCGTCATAGAACTCCATTTCTCAACCTGTCTTAGGCAATGTTATTCTACTACTCCTGCAGGGCATTAATATTAATTAAAAACAACTTTATTCAAGAGAAAGGTCAGTTACAAACATTTAGCAAGTGTGTTCTTATGGGTAAATCAGGCTTTCTCTGCTGTCTTTCAAAACACAAGGAATGAAATGATCTCATCTGAACTCTGTGGCTGAGTAGTTGTGTGACCCTGAGCGAGACTTTACCGTTCCTGTACCTAGCTGTTCTTATCTACAAAACAGAGGGGTTAAACCAGATGATCTCTACTTCGTCAAATAATTTATGATTTAACGTTTTAGTTAATTAGGTTTCCTTCTGTCCACGTGTTTAACTTCAAATTTGATCAGTGTGAGAAGATCATCCTAAAGAAGTCAAGAAACCTAGGAATGAATTCCAAGTTCACCATCAGGTAGATCTGTAATCGCCGTTCGAATATGTTAAAGGGGGTGGTAAGTCTCAGGCTCATCTCCCGCAGGCTGGTTTTGAGGACTGAACCAGATAAGTCAAGTGAATGTTTTGTAATCTGTATTGTTTCAGAGAAATTAGAAGTGCAATTATTGTTAAAGCAGATGTCTGAAACACGGTATATATTATCCCTCCCAACAAATAACAGGCTGAGTCCCTGTTATTTATCCTTAGGGCATAAGACTTGTTACTTTTGTTGAGTAGATTATGGTATTGGAATATGCTCAGAATGAGAATGGAGATGAACCTCCTGATGTCTCCAGAGAGCACCTCTCTTTGAATGTTTACAAGGAAATAATGGGAGAAAGAAAGAGGGAAGGAAGGAAGGAAGGAAGGGAGGGAGGGAGGAAAGAAAGAAGAAAGAAAAAGAAAGAAAGACAGAAAGAAAGAAAGAAAGAAAAGAAAGAAAGAAAGAAAAGA
>NC_041220.1:113697637-113778510 GCF_002837175.3 Physeter macrocephalus | reverse complement strand
GGTAACCACAATTACAAAAAAGAAAAAGAAAGAAAGAAAGAAAGAAAGGAAGGAAGGAAGGAAGAAAGAAAAAAGAAAGAGAAAGAAAGGGAGAGAGAAAGTGGGAAGGAGGGAATTCACAGGCAGAGGAGGAAGAAAGGCCATGGCAAGGCAAATTTAAGGAAATAAAAGGCGAGTTAGTAGAAGTAACAGGGGTGAGGAGGCGACGTGGGCAGCAGGGCAGGAACAGGAGCCAGTTAGCTCGGGGGCGGGGGGCTGGGGTGGGTGGCGACTCGGTGGCTAGTCCAGCCACTTGCCAGGCAGGCACCAGGCGGAGGAGGAGGGTGAGGGTGGGGCTTGGCGAAGGGCAAAGGCTGGGCAAGACTTAAAAGGGAGATGACCCTGGCTAGCTGGTGCCGCCTTTGACCTCCGACGCCCGGGGCAAGGGGACCCAACGGGGGAAAACGGGAGAAAAAGGCCACCCCTGAGACAGTCCCGCGGGCTCGCGAGGGAGGCGAACGGACCGGAGAGGGGAGACCCCTGGGAGCGCCCGGCACCCCGCCACCATGTGCGAGCTATACAGCAAGCAAGACACCCTGGCGCTGAGGAGGAAGCACATCGCGTGAGCGCTCCCCAGCCCCGAGGAAAGGCGCAGAGAGGGGGAATCACCGGCGCGGGGGGCGGAGAGCCGCAGCGGGGCAGGGAGCGGGCGAGCGGGCTGCTGCCGGCGGGGTGCGGGACCGCCACCCGCCCGCCGCCCCTGCGCACGCGCGCCGCCGCCCGCCCGGAGCGCCCCGCCTCGCCTCCGCCCAAGGGGGCTGCCGACCAGCCGGCTCCAGAGCGGTCCCCGCGCTCTGCAGCCCGCCGAGGGGGTGAGGGCTGCCGGCCGGCCGGCTGGGGGAATTGACCGTGAAGGTTGAGAGCCATTGAAGTAGAACACCATTCCAGGGATGGGCTCTGGGAGGGAGACGGCTAGCTCTCCGCCGCTCCCACCACCTCGAAAGTTTTAGAAAACTGAACTCCGAAATATTTTTGACGATGGCTATGAAAACTCATTACGACAACTTTTGTTTAAAGTGAACTTTTTCTTCTTGCACTCTTGGTTAAGAAGTAAAAGGTTAATCCAGCCAGTAAAAAAATTTTGAAACCACTTTCTTAAGAGTAAGATGCCACTTACTCACCTTGGTCTCCCCAGCTGCGCCCTCATTACAATTTAAAGATGCAATGTTTTCTCCGGTCTACTTTTGTTTTACTCGTGTTATAGACGACTTGGTGAGCGTACAGGACCGAACCTTAGGTCAGACCTGGGCTCTGGTCCTAGTAGTGTCAAGTTACCTTGTGATCTGATTTGAGCTTTGATCTGATCTCAACCCAGGAGGTTTCTAGGTGGTTTAGGAGACTAGTTAAATCTCTCTCAACCCCCGCAATAGGGTCAAAATGGTCAGATACCTCATTACCGGATCACCTCCTTCCCTTTTTCTAATCAGCACTCCTTTCTGTTAGTTTTCAATCCTATATAGTTAGATTCCAATGAAAACCTAATGATTTCTGACGTGAGCAGAACAAATTCTGTGAAAGGAGGAATGGTAGCCATGGAATGAGCGAGAAAGAATTTCACCTGAAGTCTGAGTGAGAAGGTGGGAAGTACATTAACAAGGAGGCAAGGTGAAGTCCGAAGTTTTCAGCCCACGTTCATAACGAAGGGTTTTTCTGGATTTTAACTTGTAGGTATAAACTAACAGCTGAATTTGAACCAAGAAGAAATTCTCATTAAATATTAGTTTCATTTTAGCTAATGATGCTTAATCTTAGGTAATTTTAAAATTTAATTACCTATTCACAATAATCACAATACTTTCTAAACAGTTGCATATCCATTTAATATGTATCTAATTACCCTCTAAACTACCTCCAATGCATGTGGTATTTTTTGTGCATGCAAAATCACTAAAATAAAAATAATATTTTGTTTTAGTTTCTAAATGTCCATAGAACGAAGTTCAGAAATCTCTGTGATGTTTCTATGTTGCTAAAATCTGTACTCCAGCCAGCCATCCAAATAACCAAAAATATGGATGACTTTTTATTATGCTGAAAAGACTGGGTTAAAGGGTTAGAATAATAATTGGATTTTATTATTTAAGAAAGGGAAATCCATTTGATGCAGGACAAATACCCATCAAAAAACATGAAAATGATCTGTAAAATCTCCTGCATAGTATTTAACACTAAGTTATTTGTATTTAGCTTTTAGTGCTATTCATTTCTCTACAAATTAGATTAGAGGGAGAGATTAGATTAGCAAGCAAGCCCTGTTTTGGGCTATGGCATAAGACAGTCTACCTTTTTTTGTTTTTCTTCCAATTTTATTGATATATAATTGACGTACAGCACTGTATAAGTTTGAGTTGCACAGCATAATGATTTGAAATCATCATGAAATCATTATCCCAATAAGTGTAGTGAATATCCATCTCATATTGATACAAAATTAAAGAAATAGAAAAAAAAATTTTACCTTGTGATGAGAACTCTTAGGATTTGCTTTCTTAACAACTTTCATGTATAACATACAGCAGTGTTAATTATCTTTATCATGTTGTACATATAAATTTTATCCCTAGTATGAGTTTTTCTATGAGTTTATTTTTGAAGTATAATTGACCTACAACTCTATGTTAGTAACTATTACACAACATAGTGATTCAATATTTCTGTACATTTCAAAATGTTCACCATGATAAATCTAGTTACGATCAAGACGGTCTACTTTCAAATTCTGGTTTTCTCACTGGCTGTGTAATCTTGAACCAAGCTTCTTAATTTTTCGGTGTCTGTTTCCTCAACTATAAAAATGAGAATGATAATAACTCATTATTGTTGGGAGGATTAAATGAGATAATATTTGTAATAGCTGTCAGTTCCTGACAGATAGGAAGGCTCAAAAAAAAAAAGTTTGTTTTTTTTCCTGGTTGAACAAAATTTCTCAAAGGAAAATTAGTTATTGGTTTGTGTAATTAGAGCTGTCAGAGTTGATCCTTGTGCCTCTAAATAGAGTTGTCAGATCATGGCACATTTAATATAACAAGCATAAGAAACGTGAGCAGCGTCACGGATGGGGGATTAAGGTAAAAGTTTCCAGGCTAAAACGAAATGAAAAAAAAAGTATATCACCCAGGTTGTGTTTTCCCTTTCTTTTACATAATTGTAATTTTCCACTGATCGTGACCTTCATTGAGAAGGAAAAACACTGAGCAGTCCTACCAGACCAAAGTGTTTCCTTTCATTATTTCTAGGCCCTCCTGCAAAGTTTTCTTTGCTGCGGATCCCATCAAAATAGTGCGAGCCCAGGGGCAGTACATGTTTGACGAGAAAGGTGAACAGTACTTGGATTGCATCAACAACGTTGCCCATGGTAATGTGCTGTCTTCGTCGTGCCTTGAAGGATACGTTTCTGGAGTAAGGCAGACTTGGCACCGTTGCTATTTTGTCCCAGGAATTGCAGTGGCTGCAGTTCCTCGGCTGAACAGGGCCAGTAGTCCTAGGCGGGGAAAAGCTAGAACAAAATGTGGGACAGGAACAGGATCAACCTTTTTTTTTTTTGCTTGCTTCAGAATGCCCCTCACTTCCCAGGCATTTAGATTTGCAACTCATTTTGGGGGCTTTTGTCTTCTAAATTTTAGTGGGACACTGCCACCCAGAAGTGGTCAAAGCTGCCCAGAAACAGATGGAACTACTAAATACAAATTCTCGATTCCTCCACGACAACATTGTTGAGTATGCCAAGCGCCTGTCAGCAACCCTGCCGGACAGACTCTCTGTTTGCTATTTTACAAATTCAGGGTATGTTCTGAGGTTTTCCACCCATCCCCATTCCCAACCATCTCTGTTTCCTCTCTTTTCTGTTTGATTGCTGGTGGAGTATAAATATCTAAAAAGGTTTCCTGAGGTTCTTGCCGTTGACTAATGACCCCACATGGGGGACCTGACCGTTCTGGTTCTTTTGCTTTGGCCCACCAGCCCTTTGTAGATAAGATACCTGACAGCATGTTCCAGGACTCCTGACACAGCCTATAACAACAGTCCCATGATTAACAAGTGCATGCCACTCAGCTTTTTATTACCACAGCTTCCTTGGTGAAAGATGGGGAAAGCATACCCTTAAGTATCCCTAAAGGATAGATACTTGGGTTGTAACAAAATATTGGCAAAAATATTCAAGTCTGGTGTTCATGTGAGAAAACCTAACTAGTCAAATGGCACCCACTTCTTTGGTCAATAGAGTAAGTAGCTAAAGAATCTAGATGAACCTAGATAGTCCTTTCAAAGCATGAATAAGGCATTTTGGCAAAGAAAGAACTCTACTAAACAAGTTATATAAGTTTTATAAGATTTTTGATTGATTTTTTTTCCTTAGGCAATAAGCATTTCCCCAACACAAACACAAAGGAGGAATGAGTCCATTCAAGTGAATAGATATGTCCATTCTATGGAATATTCTATGGAATATTATACAGACATTAAAAAGTATGTTTTTGAAAATACATGTTTAATGACAGGAGAAAAACTCACCTGTACAATGTTATATTGGGAGGAAATCTGTCTATACAGCATAAATTTAAAATGATATATATGTACCTATGAATTAAAACTATTAGAAATCCTGTGAATGTTCTATTATGATTCTGTGATTCATTTTCTCTTTTCAATGAGATACCTTAAAATCAAATAACCAGAAGAGTGGTTTATAACCAGAAGATTTTTCTTTTTTCTCTGTAAAGAATTAGGACATTTTTGGATCTAATTTGTTGTTCTAAGGCATTCTTGCCTTCAATAAATTAAATATAATATTTGGCTTTCACCTCTGAAGAATCCTATACTGTCAAAGAGTGGTTAGCCTTAGAGAGAGGGCAGTGTCACCAAAGACTGGAGGTGACAGAACCTGGAGTAGTACAAAGAACAATCTGGAAGTTAAACAGGCTTTGGAATCCTCAACTTCGTAAATAATGGTTTGAAAGATTTTTAAAAGGGCTTGTGTCACACTGTCCCTTCTCCCTCTGCTCTCTTAATAGATCTGAAGCCAATGACTTAGCCTTACGCCTGGCTCGGCAGTTCAGAGGCCACCAAGATGTGATCACTCTTGACCAGTAAGTCTTGAACACAAGACTTCTAAGCAGGAAACGCCTTCAGAGACAAAATTATATTGATCCTCTCCATACTAATACCATAAGCGTGTATGGAGGAGGCTGGATGCATGGCACAACGATTTTTTTTGTCGTTATGTATAGGTTTCAAGGCCAGCTCAGGCCTGAGGACACTTAATTCCTTCCAAGTACTTGGAGGCTCTTTTGGGTGCTGTGGTCATGGTCTCATGGGCTTTGCATGAATCAGGGTTTACTTTTCACGCATTTAACTGTTAATTGAGCCACTGCAATGTGTGTGTAACTCCATCTTTTTCAGAATAAAAATATAATTTCTTAAAAATCCAAGCATTCATGTCACAGTTGTGATTATTCATGTAATTAATTAAAAAGATAACAATTTAGAGCATATATTTTTTCCTTTTTTTCGGCCACACCATGCGGCTGGTGGGATCTTAGTTCCTCGACCAGGGATTGAACCCGGGGCCTTGGCAGTGAGAGTGTGGAGTCCTAACCACTGGACTGCCAGGGAATTCCCTAGAGCAAATTTTAAAGACAACAAATAGCCAAGTAAAAATAGTTCTTTCTCGGGCTGCCCTGATGGCTCAGTGGTTGAGAGTCCGCCTGCCGATGCAGGGGACACGGGTTCGTGTCCCGGTCCGGGAGGATCCCACGTGCCGCGGAGCGGCTGGGCCCGTGAGCCATGGCCGCTGAGCCTGCGCGTCCGGAGCCTGTGCTCTGCAACGGGAGAGGCCACAACAGTGAGAGGCCCGCGTACCGCAAAAAAAAAAAAAGTTCTTTATCATTAATTTGTGATTTTTAATAGTCACTATTTAGTTTTACTTCTCAAAAATGAATTCATTATATTTTAAACAAGAAATTTGATAACTTCCATCTTCAGTGAGATTTAAAAATTTTTTCTACCTTTCCACCCCACTAATCTCAGACACAAAGGGGTGAAGTGAACATGCACCTCATTTCTTACCCTTTATAGGCTTCTCTTGTTTTATGCGTTGGTTGGTGTATTCATTTTCTCTTGTTGCTATAGCACATTATCATAAACATAGTGGCTTAAGCAACATAAATTTATTCTCTTCTAGTTCTAGAGGTCAGATTGTCCAAAATGGGTCTCACTGGGCTAAAATCAACGTTCAACAGGGCTGCACTCCTTCTGAAGACACCAGGGAAGAATCTGTTTCCTTGCCTCCACCTTCTAGAGGCTGCCTGCCTTCCTTGGCTTGTGGTCCCCTCCTTCATCTTCAGAGCCAGACATGACATCACTCCAGCCTCTGCTTCCATCCTCACATCACCTCGTCTGTCTCTGACCACCATCTTCCTGCTGCCTTCTTTCACTTATAAAGTTCTTGTGATAACATTTGAGCCTCCAGGATTATCGCTCCATTTCCATGATCCTTAATTTAATCACGTCTGCAAGGTCCCCTTTACCAAGTAACATTCTTAGGTTCTGAGGCTTAGGACATGGGCATCTTTAGGGAGGGGAGGCATGATTCTGCCTGCCTCCCACAGAATAGATACTGTGACTGCCCTTTACTCCCAGCTACCACAAGCAACACTGCAATGAATGCCCTTGTACATGTGCCTTTATGGACCTTTCTGAGAATTTCTTGGGGATAAAGCACCCAGAAACAAGATTGCTAGGCCATAGGGGTACAGGGTACGGTAAACATTGTTGATTTGACCAAATCCTGCCAGATCAGTCTCCAAAGTGGTTGCACGCTCTACCCAGTGCATGAAATATCCAATTTTCACGTATCCTCACCAAAAACTAAGAATATCCTACCTTCTTTTTTTTTTCTTAATTTTTGCCGTCTAATAGGTATAAAATGATAACAAGGTTGTTGGTTGTTTTTTTTTTTAATTTTCAGGATTTTTTTTAACCTTTTCATAAATTTACTTATTTATTTGTTTGTTTGTTTGTTTATTTATTCTTGGCTGCGCTGGGTCCTCGGTGCTGCGCCCGGGCCCTCTCCAGTTGCAGCAAGCGGGGACCACTCCCCACTGCAGTGCGAGGGCTTCTCGTTGCGGTGGCTTCTCTTTGTTGCGGAGCATGGGCTCTAGGCACGCGGGCTTCAGTAGTTGTGGCTTGGGCTCTGGAGCGCAGGCTCAGTAGTTGTGGCGCACGGGCCTAGTTGCTCTGCGGCATGTGGGATCCTCCCAGACCAGGGATTGAACCCGTGTTCCCCGCACCGGCAGGCAGACTCTCAACCACTGTGCCACCAGGGAAGTCCTTATCACTGTTGTTTTTATTTGCAATTTCTAATTATGAGTTTGAGTATCTCTTCATATGCTTATTATGCATTTGTGACTTCATTTCTGAGAATTACCTGTTTATATTCTTTGCCCATTTTTCTGTTGAGATTTCCATCCTTGCTTTTGTGGTTGCATACATAGTTTAGATGAGAGGATCTCAGCCTTGACTGTGTTTTAGAATTACCTGGGGAAATTTTCTTTTTTTAAGGCCAGTGCCCAGGTCCCACTCCAGACCAATTAAAGTGAATCTCTAGGGACTTCTCTGGCAGTCCAGTGGTTAAGACTCTGAGTTCTCAACACAGGGGTTGCTGGTTTGATTCCTGGTCGGGGAACTAAGATGCTGCATGCAGCACGGCTCAGCCAAAAAAATTAAAAAATTAAAAAAGAGAGCGAGAGAGAGAATCTCTAGAGGTGGATTCCAGTAAACGGTATAGATTTTAAAGTTTCCCAAGTGATGCTGATATGCAGATAGACTTAAGAACCAACATTTTGAACATTAATCTCTTTTAGTATGAGACATTTCAAATGTTTTTTCCCAATCTATCATCTGTCTTTTAACTTTGTCCATGGTATCGTCCAACCTCCAAAAATTTGATTAAATCGAATAGTTGACATTTTCATTCTATGGTTTGGTTTTCTAAGTTTTGTTAATATCTCTCCCCCCTACACACACACACCCATCCCCACCCTTCAGATCACAAAGATGCTCTTCTTTATTTTCTTCTACTACCTCTATAACTGCTCCTCGAATTGACTCCACCAAGAGGCCACTGTGTTACCATTTATGTATGGCTGTGTCTCTGAGCTCACTTCTGTCCCAGTCATGACTTTGTTCTTATTCCAATACCATACTAATTTCATTACTATGGCTTTGTAGCATGTTTTAATCTACGGTAGGGGAAGTCCTCCCTCTTTGCTTTATCTATTCATGGGCCTTTTATAATTTCTTTTCCAGGCCTCCCAATTATATATCTCTGGGCAAGAAACATAAAAGGGAATATCATAGCCATCTGTATTTTAAGTGAAAGAAAGGAATTTCGTAGCCACTGGATTACCTCTTAATCTTAGTTCTTTTTAAAAGACCTCCTGTTCCTTACCAACTTTCATTTGAGCAATTGGATATCCCTTTGAAACCATCCCAGACAGAAACGCAGCCCATTCTGTGATATAAAGTTGTTTTTAAAATTTACTAGAATGTAGCTATCAAATACATTTAAAAAATACATACATCTGAAAGTTCTCATGAAGCTATAGAAATTAATGTTTTACATTTAGATAATCTAATTTAGCAGAGCTAATACAATCCAAAGAAATTGTTTTTTCCTGCTAAAAAGTAACTGTCTATGAGGATACATACTTGGCTTTCTATGTGTTTTATTACCTGAATCAGGAGAGTGGGACAAATTAATGGCCAGTCCTACCATGAAAAATTAGATTCCATATAGTTAAATCTGGCACCAATGTTGAGATTCTCCCTGGATGACGTGCAGTACTATTTTTCATATACTAGAAAAGCATCCTTCTTTGAGTGATTTTGGTTACTGTCCTTTTTCTTTTCAGTGCTTACCATGGTCACCTATCATCTTTAATTGAGATCAGTCCATATAAATTTCAAAAGGGCAAAGATGTCAAGAAAGAATTTGTGCATGTGGTAAGTATTTTGGAATCCAAGAATCAGAATGTTACTACTGGAAGAGTGCCCAGTGATAACCCAGTCCAATCCTTGCATTGAAATGAAACCATGAGAAAGGAAACTAAGATCTAGAGCAGTTACAGATCTTTAGCAAAGATCTGTTTGCTAAAGTCAAAGAGCTAGTTAATGACAAGATGTGGTGTAAAATCCATTGATGAGTACCATACAAATTAGAATAGTGGTAGCGATAGCTCTTATTCACAGCTCTCATTTTATTTTTCTTGCCCCTTGATGTTTAAATTACTTTTTCTATCGCTGAAGCCTATTTGAAACTCGGAGTTGCATCAAGTGTATATGACTGTCTTAAAATTACTCTATGCTAAATTATTATGTAAATTTATTAAGTAAAATAAATATCATTTAATAAAGAAAATAAAGAAACCAAGCTGTTGAAACAGTGAAACTCATTTGGCTTAGTTAAGGATCAGTAGACTTTTTTAAGAGAATCATGAATACATTCTTTCAAAATTTTAAGATCTGAAATTAGCGCTAAGGCACTCTAGTTTTCTGAATGATTACAGTTCGCTATATAGTTGGTAGGTGTTGGTTTATTTTCCATATAGAATTGTTAATACAGTTTCCATTCATTGGCATTTTCAAATAACATAATCACACTTGTTGTTTGAATTTGCCCTTATGTGACTGGGGACGCGATCTTGACTTCTAAGGGCCTAGGAGCAAATCCAAGCTCGTGTTCACAATGCAAAGACTTCAAGTCGCACAGAATTCAGAAACGTTAAGGAAAAAGAGCAAAAGAACCTAGAGTCACTTAAGTCCACGAGTCACCTTTCTACAATATTATGCTCCTTGAGGGAAAGGCCCTTTCTTAAAAGCTCATTTGTCCAGGAGACAAATCATGAGAAACTGTTACCTTTTGATGTTTTCAGGCACCAGCTCCGGATATTTACAGAGGAAAATACAGAGAAGACCATACAGACCCGGCCAGTGCTTATGCCGATGAAGTGAAGAAAATTATTGACGAAGCTCATAACAGTGGAAGGAAGGTTTGTATTTATAGCTTTGGAAACACTTTAATATCTTTTATAAAATAGATTGAAATCATTGTGATACATTGGAGAGGTGGGAAAGGATTAGATCTCAAAGCCCTTTCTGTTCTTCTCTAGTTACCTTTTTACTGAGTTCATATTTCAAAAAGTACATTATTATAGTCATGCCTCTAAGACTATTTTTATTTATCCTGGAAATGTAGTTACTATACCTGTTTCAGAACTGGTGGTCTAATTCTGACCTTCCCACTGGGATGCAGACTCTGGTCCAAAGTGATAGGAGGAGAAAATTAAGAAAGGTGATAGCTCACGGACAGAACATTCCAACTGAGAGTAGCACGAGGGGCTAATATAAGGTGAAGGGAGGGAAGAGGCAGGGTGGCCCTGGGGCCTTGGGGCCACTGCAGACTCCTGGACCCGGGGAGCCTTGGCTCTTCCCTAGAACTGGTTCAACTTTCCTGAAGCCAAAGAGCCTGCGTTAAGACAACGCAGGAAAATGTTCTTCCAATTTGAGTCTGCACTTCTAAAACAAACCAGAATCCTCCCAAGTAGGAAGAAAAGAGTTTCCATTTTCTCAGTCTTCACCCTACTGTCTTCAGCTTAACGGTAATTCTCAGCCCCTTCAGGGGTTACTTACATGGAGTTTTCATGTGATTTGACACATGCTTTGCCTTTCAATTGGCTTATGGCATCAACATGGCAATAAAAAAACCTTTTCAACTGAGATAAAAATGAAGCCTGTGTGTTTTCCAGTTCAAGTATTTTTATCTTAATGACTGGAAAGTCATTTGCCTTTCTTAACTATTTCTTCTTTTCTTGCAATTCGTTTTTCATATCTTAAAAGAGGTAGTCTGGACTAGAACCTTAGTTCCCCCCCTTTTGTTTTCTTAATTGAAGTATAGTTGATTGCTTGACTTCTTATCTCATACTATTTCTATGCTTTCTCTTAATTTAGTGTTACCTATTTTTACTTCTCCTTTCTTAGTCTCTAGAACACATCCTCTTTAGTTCCTTTGTGAACTGCCTAATTTTATTAAGTTGTAAGCCTGGTTCAGGGCAAGAACCAGAAATATAGCGCAATAACTAAGGTTCGTGGCCACCATTCACCCTCTCATCTCCTTAGTGCAAATTCCAGGCTCGGGCAGTCCTAATTTACCAAGCTGAGCAAACAGGCACCCCAGCGATGTGTTTGGAACCTGGGTAAATTTTTAGAGGTTCATATTAAAGACTAATCAAAACATCAGTCTTACTCAGTTGTTCCCAATGAAAACGCTGCATTTACATTAAAAATGGAGAAATGGAAGGCACCCTCTCCACCATTTTCTCGTGATGGTTTCATTGGTACCCTAAAATTTCAGAAACGAATGCTTCAGAATTCTTGCATTTCCAGCGTGGACATCTATTTAATCAAATGGCCAGTTTGTCTCTTGCCATGGGTCCATTCCCAACCATTTTTAAAGTCACCTTCTCCGTAAGAAGTCCTCTTTTTTTAGGGGGTAACGGGAGGAGGACCTAATGGACTTTGACCCCATCTTCTCTTGTGTAGATTGCTGCCTTTATTGCTGAATCCATGCAGAGTTGTGGCGGACAAATAATTCCTCCAGCAGGCTACTTCCAGAAAGTGGCAGAGTATGTACTTGGGCATCCTTGGTCAAACTGAAGGCACTGTGACAATTCTGTAGGGCCATCCTGGTTGTTAAGATATTGAACAACTTCCAGACTAGCTGGTAAATAGCCACTTGGGAGTGCCTGCCACCCAGGACTCCTGGAACTCCTCCACGTCCCCAAGATCCAGCAAATAAAGGGTTTACACAAGGTCCAGCAGGGCGGCCTCCAGAGCTGTGCTCCTACTAACCACCTGGCATCTTCTCTGATGAGTTGGTGTCCAAGCTTTACTAATTAGTAAAAATTTGAAGATTAAACCTGCTGAACACTACTTCTTGTTCACTTCTTTTTCTTCCCTATTAAAATACTGCAGTAGAGCTTACTTTAAGCAGCACAAACCCAAACAATATAGAATATATCTAATCTGGAAATTGTGTGATTATGTTTCAGAGTCCATGACATCACATAGATGTCATTGGGGATTTGAATGCTGAAATGTTTTTAGCAAGGATTATAGACTTCAGGTTAACGACATTTTTTAAGTTTTCAATAGTCTGTATCTTATGGGAGGGTTTGGGGACTCTCAGTGACCTGAAGGCATCAGGCTGCCCTTTTGCTTTTCAGATATGTACACGGAGCAGGAGGTGTGTTTATAGCTGATGAAGTTCAAGTAGGCTTTGGCCGAGTTGGGACACATTTCTGGAGCTTCCAAATGTTTGGTGAAGATTTCGTTCCAGACATCGTCACAATGGGAAAACCAATGGGCAATGGCCACCCAGTGGCATGCGTGGTAACAACCAAAGAAATTGCAGAAGCCTTCAGCAGCTCTGGGATGGAATATTTCAATACGGTAAATTTTGACATCCCCACTTTCATGCTAAGAGGGAAAAATAATGCACGTTCTTATGTTTCTTTCCAATGTAATAAAGAATAAGTCTCACTGTTGCCAGCTAACCACGCCAGGACCCTAGCCAAATTTTGATCTAACCATATTTCATTCTATCTGACACAACCCTCCTTGTATTTTTTTCTTGTGTATCTTTCCCCTTCCTAAAATGTTTCTGTTAATTGTTCCAATGACAGATGGCTGCCCTGCTAAACTCTAGAGGTTATGATATTTCATTAACAGATAATATGATCTTTTTTGTTTTGTATCACATTTAAATTCCCAAAACACTTCAAGGTGATTCACTACTATAAATGTTACAGGGCTGTCATAGGAGATACTTACTAAATTTCTATCTTTGGGAAATTTTATTTCCTTGATTTTACCCCTAAAAGTTATAAGCTTTAAGTTTGGAAAGATTATTATAGTTTGTGCAGTATGTATAATAGGGCTTGTTACAGCTAAAAGTTAGAGTCAAATCTAAGAACATAAATTATTTGGAGAAAATGTCATCGCTTAGCTTTTTTCACGCAGATATTCAAGCACTGAAACCCACATCCTCCTAACTAAACCGCACTCTGAAATCCTTAATTCCCAACACAATATCTGTTTCTGGTTTGGACGAACTTATAAATTCCCCAGAATCCTTCATACCAGTTTTGCAGCTATATATAATTTAGAATTTTATTCTCAATCTTAAATGAATAGAATCATGTTATATTCTAAATCTAAGAAACTAATATCACAAGGGAAATTTTTATTGAAATTATATCTTTACTTGCTTATGTATGAGCCACATTTCTCATAGATGAAGCAATACCACAAATTCAACTCTTCTATTTTCTCATTTATCTTTTTTCCACAGTATGGAGGAAATCCAGTATCTTCTGCTGTTGGTTTGGCCATCCTGGATGTAATTGAAAATGAAGACCTTCAAGGAAATGCCACAAGAGTAGGGAATTATCTTACCAAGTTACTGAATAAGCAGAAGGCTAAACATACCTTGATAGGAGATATCAGGTATATTTATCATAAAGTTGTCATGCAGTTATTCATCTGTCCAAATGAAAATTTATTATATTTTATCTTATAAATTTAAAATAAGTTAACACAAAACCAGATCTAGAAACACTGAAAAAACAAAAACAAAACTCATTTTTCATCCAGAACCCAGATATCATCACTGTTAACTTTTGGGTATATATCTTTCCTGATTTTTATACTTTTTTGAAAAAAATTAAGCCAGGATAATTTCAGCAGGCAAAAGATGAAAAGAAGGAACTTAAGGTAACTCTAAATGATCTATTAAAAATATTTAAAATGACATCCAAGAAAACTCACTATTTTTCATATATATATGAAAACATTTTCATATATATATGTAAAGATTAAAGATTTGTCCTAGCTGATGTCTTGAGAAGCTAAATAGCACGACAAGGTTGTTTTTAAGCCTTCTTTTTTTTTTTTTTTACAATTAAGAGAAGAAAGAAAAACTGGTTGACAAAAACTAACTTGATTCAAAAACTAGGAAGTCCTGTGGACACTAGATTGGTATCTTGGATTAATTAGAACTAATAACAGCTACCCTTTCAAGAGAATCACGTTCAGCTTCAAATCAAACTGAAGTTTGAGGACAGTGTTAATTTTTTGTGACAATGCAGTGCTTAATAAAGTGTGTCAAGTTCCCTTTCTTAACCCCCCTCAGGGGCGTTGGCCTTTTTATTGGAATTGACTTAGTGAAGGACCATCAGGAAAGGACCCCCGCCACAGCCGAAGCTCAGCACATCATCTACAAGTAAACACACCCCTCACCCATTTGGTATCTTGGCCTTAATGCTTTTTTTTACTTCCTCTCATCTCCCCAAATGAGAAAAGTTTAAGACTCGTGCAATTACAAATGTGGGCTTCTTGCATGCGAATATGAAAGTGCTCTCTGTTCACACCATTCTGAAATAATCTTACTTATCATTTGTATGCACTCACATGTATTTCCTGCACTCATTAGGATGAAAGAAAAGCGAGTGCTTCTCAGTGCCGACGGACCTCATAGAAATGTGCTTAAAATAAAACCACCTATGTGCTTCACTGAAGAAAATGCCAAGTTTATGGTGGACCAGCTGGATGAGATTCTAACAGGTCTGTCCACAGGTCTTTAAATAAGATGCCCTCACCCACACTCTGGTCAGACATGACAGTGCACCTTGCACTGGCAAAAGTGAAGGAAGGTGGAAATGATTGTAAAAATAATTGCATGCCTTCATTGTACCATGCACCACAGATGCTGCAGTGTAAGAGTCTTTGAGCTTTGTACCATGAAAATATGGGAAATGCCGTTAATAAAAATTATAAGCTAGGGACTTCCCTGGCAGTCTAGTGGTTAAGACTTCGCCTTCCAATGCAGGTGGTACAGGTTCGATCCCTGGTCAGGGAGCTAAGATCCCACATGGCTCGGGGCCAAAAAACCGAAACATAAAACAGACGGAATATCATAACAAATTCAATAAAGACTTTAAAAATGGTCCATATCAAAAAATCTTTAAAAAAAAATATATATATATATAGGCTATGGGTTAATATAGTTATATAGTTATCTTTTGACTTTGTATTTCACTTATTACAATTTAATGTTTGAAGACTTATGTTTGTCATTCAGAATTATAGCCTGTCATAGGAATTTGTCTATTGTTTACCTCTATTAAATAATTAGGTTAATTTATTTTTCTGTTATGAGCATAAATTGAGATTAACAAGTAAGGTAACAATGTAAAACCATATTGAAAAACATAAAGCACTGTCAAATGTTAGAGCTTTTAGTTATATTTTTAAGATTCTACTTCTCTGCTCCCTCTCAGCCTCTTGGGGTTGGGATAAGGCTAAACCAGGAATCAGTACAGCATACAAAACAGATCATTACTATTTGGAAAGTTGAGAGTCAGCCCCCAGTTATTTGTAATACGGTCACTGTCTTTGGACCAAAAGACACCCAAACTTGGCCAACAGTCCTGACTCCTCTGGTGCCTTGAAGGGACAGGTGGAAGACACTATAGGTTGGGGCAAATCTGTCACTATTACTTAAAACTCATCTCAGAGCTTGAGCATTTTTAGTGGTGCGGCTAAAGAATTATTTTTTAACAAAGTGAACGAGGCAGAGCTAACATAGGCTCAGCGCCACTTGTAATGATGAGATGCTACAATAAGAGTTTAAAAGCAGCTATTTTAACAGTGACACTTTTTAAAAACGTGTACCTCTCTAGTTTTCTTTAAGGGTATCCTTATAGTTAGCAACATGGGGTGTTTTTTTTTAAGGACTTTTATGTTCTTCTGTCTTGTCCATTGTATCTTCCTTGACATAGGTTTAGAAGAAGCCGTCGGAGCCAAAACTGAGAGTGTGATCTCTGAGGATACTCCGTGCAGAACCAAGGTAAGAGTCAGTTACTTAATATTTAGGGCAAAAGTTTAAAATTGGGGGAATTTAAGAAAAAGGAGTGCAAATTTAAAAAAATTGTACAATGACCTCTAGAATAAAACCCAGCTTTGCTGGAGTTGGCTTACTGTTGCAATGTTGAGTGCACAATTAAGGCAAGTGCCTTACCACTTGACAAGAATAAAGCCAAAGAACGATTCTTACCATTCCTATACTCCCCCCACAAGAAAAAGTCAAAAAAAACCCCTCAGGCTTGCAAAGAGGGCCTTCCAAATATATAGAGAGATAACAGATGTCCTAAGCTCCTTCCTGTTTGTCTGAGGGATGCCTGACATTGACTCAAAGTCCCACACACCACTCTTTAATCAGCAAAAGCATCAGCGGTTTGGCACCAAAATGTCAGAGTTTGGGCCTCAAGTGAACTAAAGTAGAAACTTCGACTGGCGGCGGGGCCTGGGAACCATTTGGCAAGGAGTGGCCTAGTTTCTGCATTTGATGTGCTTCCAGCAGAGGGCTTCCCCATTCTCTCCCTGAGCTGCCCAGGGTATGAGAAAGCGCTCCCTGGGTCGGGAAACAGAAAGGCAAAAACTTGAGAGGTTTTGATGCATAATTAGTTATTTGTTTATGACTTCGATGCATAAAGGAACACTCAAGCCCGCCTGCACATCCAGTGTAGTCAGCAAAGTCCTTTTCCTGAGTGAAAAACATGAGGCCCTTTGAATGAAGAGAGCAAGTGATTTGCTAACAGGACGCTTCCGTCTCTTGGTGCAAACACAAACCAATGCTAGAAATCAGTGCCCCTCTGCTGTCTGAGCGTGGCTTATTGAGTCTGGGACAGAATCTCAGCTGTCAGGACCAAGCAAGCATTGAAAAGGAGCTTACAGGGACTTGGTCAGGGAACTAGATCCCACATGCCGCAGCTAAGAGTTCGCATGCTGCAACAAAGATCCCACATGCCGGCGCAGCCAAATAAATAAATAAGTAAATATTTAAAAAAAAAAAAAAAAGAAGAAGAAGAAGAAAGAAAGAAAAGGAGCTTACAAAAAAAGGAGTTCCCCACCAGAAATCCCACTTTGAAGTTAGCACGTGTTTCTGAAATTTTGGCTTTTGCAGTCCCAGATTTTAGGTTGACATCACATTTCAGATGTCTGTGGAAAATAGTAGTAATCAGGATTAGGGAGGAACAACGGGCATTGCTGTGTCGTGTTGTGTGTTGTGTTGTGTTGTGTTGTGTCGTGTCGTGTCGTGTTGTGTTGTGTTGTGTTGTGTCGTGTCGTGTCGTGTTGTGTTGTGTTGTGTTCTCCCACGTGCCGTGTTGCCTGTTGGCCTGTGGAGTCAGCCCTGCGGAGCCTGGAGGCTGGGTGGGTTAGAGGCGGGCTGCCTGCTGGAGTTTCTGTGTCTGTCTTGTAGATGCCTGAGGAAGCCCACTCAGAACCGCTCAGTGACGGCAGCCCGGACCCCAAAGAAAATCCCAGCCGAAAAAGAAATGGATTGTGCACAGATAAACATTCACTGCTCAGTAAGAGGCTCAAGACATGAGAGACGAGCATTTTACAGCAAGATAAATGTCCAGAGTTACGCAGAACGAATGGAAGTGTCCCTTCTGTTAAAGCTCTATTATACCCACCAAAGGAAGAATCTGCATTCCATTCAGAGGTATAAATAAAGTAAATGAGTAATAAGAACAATCCAAGTGATAATCAAACCCTGTCAAGATTTAGCCTCTAGCCTGTTAATTCCTTACTTGAGATTTCTGAAAGTACTTCATTTATTCTGCTCAATTTCAGCTTCAAATGGAATATTTATTAAGTTGGCAGTTTTACTTCTCATGTTTTAATATTTGACATGACAGAGCAAAGTACAGTAGTAGGTTCCTGAACTTTGGAGACTATGAATTCTTTAATGATTTAATTTGTATATATTTATGGACTATAATAAAATAAAAGATGATGTAAACCAAAACAAATTTGACCAGAAAAATGTTTACCGTTCCTTTGCGGAGAACATTGGGGCGGTAAAATCAACGCCATTTGGAAAAACATCACATACAGCAAATGTGAAGAAGTGAATGAGGGCATCCCCGGTGGCGCGGTGGTTGAGAGTCCGCCTGCCGATGCAGCGGACGCGGGTTCGCGCCCCGGTCCGGGAGGATCCCACGTGCCCCGGAGCGGCTGGGCCCGTGAGCCACGGCCGCTGGGCCTGCGCGTCCGGAGCCTGCGCTCCGCAGCGGGAGGGGCCACGACGGTGAGAGGCCCGCGTACCGCAAAAAAAAAAAAAAAAAAAAAAAAGTGAATGAATAATTTGGACTTCTGTTGGGGAACTAGGTGAATCGTGGTCCTGTGGGGACGAGGGTGGAGGTGAAGAGGCCAAACAAGGAGTACACCCAGAAGCGCTCCTCAACGTGTCGTTGGTTTCAGCAGCAGTAGTAGCCAAAGCACTGCGTTCACAGTCAGGAGACCTCGGCTCTGGCTACTCACCTTGGCAAGTCACTTACCTGTTAGGTGAGAAATTAACTTTCAACCAATCATGTTCCTCTTCTCATCCAGCTTATCACCTTTGCACAACCCCTGACACATACACACATTTCTAACCGGAGACTGGCAAAAGGGAAGTGAGGAAACCCAGAACCTCAAGAATCTCTTCCTTAAAAGTGCTGGTGCCCTGAGACATCCACTTGGAGGCTCATGTACTGACCTGGAAGAAATTTGAGTTTTAGCCTTGGCTTCCCAGTGTCTTATTGCCCTCCTAACAGTTATTAAGTTTTGTGTGTTGGTTTCTGTTCTGTAAAGAAGAGATCATAATTTTGCTAGGGCTGTTGCATGAGAGCTGAGAAATCAATTAAATGTAAAAAAGCTTCCTTTCTGAGTTCATCATAAGTTAAAATGCTGTCGAAATGCAAAGTCTCATTATTAAATAGGTGTTCCTCCTAAACATATAACTGACTGTGGATGCAAGCTGGATAGTGCTGAGATGGATTCCCAGGAGCTGGCGGAGAGGAGAGAATATAGAGGTCTCAGTGGTTTGCCTCTAGGGTACAAGATTGATTCCAAGACAATCAGACTCTTCACAGCGCAGATCAGCACTCCTGTGGGCACTCGTGTACTCAGAAAGTGCTTGTCTCCTGAAAAGAAGCTGCTGCCACCTCGGCCACCGTGGCCATTCTGCTCGTGTGCCGTTATGCCTTTTGTGAGCTGGCTAATGTCAAAGGCTGGGCTGATGTCAACCGGCCAAGTTATTTTGCCCTCTTGGTTGTTCAGTGCCTCTTCTGGGGTGGATGCTTTTTGGTGGACATTAACATGTGATAGAGAAAATCTTAACATGTGGTCTTTATCCATATATATTATATATATTGGAATTATATATATATAATATATATAATATATATATTATATATATATAATTATATATATTTTATATATATTGGCCTTTTCTAGTGAAGCCATGAACAACAGTGAGTTTCTTGCTGACATCCTTCTGAGGAGGGTTGGCACTCACCTGACTGAATAGGAAGACCTCCTTTGGGGCAGTACAGGCGAGCAGGTACAGAGGCTTTACCCTGGGCTCACTGTGAATAGAGCGTGGAGGGGTGCTCCTCAGGGAGAGCAAGGGGAGAGCTCTATTTCCAAGGCAGAACAACAAGCTAAAGTAGAAAAGAAAATTCAAGACTTACTCCTCATTGTTCTGAAATAAGACATCCATGCCTTGTTGAACTCCAAGTCTACATCTTGTTAGGTTTATTCAGAGGTATTTGATGTATTTTGGTGCCACTGTAAACAGCATCTTTTTAAGTTTTTGTTTTCCAACTGTTCTTGGTGTTTAGAAGTTCAGTTGAATTTGCAAAATTGACTGATTTCAGTAAACTAGCTAAACCCACTTGCAAATTCCAAAAACTGTCCATTCTTTTGGATTTGTACATATATAATTACATCGTCTGAGAATAATGACAGTTTTATTTATTCCTTTGTCATCCCTATATCTTTTTTATTTTATTTTTTAAATTTTTTTGCATTACGCGGGCCTCTCACTGTCGTGGCCTCTCCCGTTGCGGAGCGCAGGCTCCGGACGCGCAGGCCCAGCGGCCACGGCTCACGGGCCCAGCCGCTCCGCGGCACGTGGGATCCTCCCGGACCGGGGCACGAACCCGCGTCCCCTGCATCGGCAGGCGGACTCTCAACCACTGCGCCACCAGGGAAGCCCATCCCTGTATCTTTTGTTTTTTCTTTTGCTTTACTCCACTGGCTAGGACATCTAATACGATCATCACCAAAACTGGTGACGGTAGACACCCTTGTCTGGTTGCATCTCAAAGAGAACGTGTTCAACATTTTACCGCTAAGCCTGGTGTTTCTCCCCCTTGGCGCTCCGTACAGTGGAAGCGTAGGGTCTTAACCACTGGACCACAAGGGAAGTCCCCAGCATTTTACAACATCTTTCCCTCGTGCTGTCAGAAAAAAAGAAAAAAGAAGAAAAAGTCTTCTAAAAAGTTATAAAAAGAAAGTAATCATGGAATGGCAACCACAAGAAACCTGTCTACATAAGACGTACATCTACCCTTAGGCAGGAAACGGTGAAGTGCGCTCCGAGGTGTCAACTTGAAAACACCCACACATCCCACCCAGATGCTGAACAGCGGTGGATTCCTTCCCCTCAGAGACTGCGGTTGAAGAAGCTATGGTGAGAAAATGGAGGAAACAGACCTCCCTGGATGGGGGTGTTTTGAATTTGGTGTCTGACGGTGGGGCTAGGGTGGTCCGGGAAGGAGGCCTTCCAGCTCAGTGTGGAAAGGAGAAAATAGGAGTGGACGTGGTCGGGCTGTGCCCTGGCTCCACCCTCGCCAGTGCCCTGGGACACCCAGTGCCTTCGGACCTCAGCTCCAGGTGCCCCCAACAGTCATAGCACAGTGTAAAAGGTTAGGCTGAGAAAGGCAGGCGGCGACTAACTGACCTCAGGCAGTTACTTTCCCACCACTCCTCCATTTCCAAGTTCTTGGGGCTAGGAATGACATCCAAGCTCCCTCTGGAAGCTGCTTCCCCCTCGGGGGTAAGGCCTGGAGGAGTTATCCTGTAGAGAGTGAGTGCCTGCCTGGGTTTCTGAAGGCTGCTGCTCTCCACCTCAGGGCTCTTCCACCCCCAGCCCAGCCCAGCCCCATTCCCTGAGCCTGAGGGTTCTGAACTTTTCCCAAATACGTTGCCCCACTGCTTTGGCTGTTCTTTTCTGCGTCTCTATTGCACATTGCACTAGTTTCTGTGGAGTGCATGCTTAGGACTGAATTGCTGAGTGCTTGGGGTACGTGCGTGTTCAACTTTAGTAGGCAATGCCAAACTATTAGCAAAGTCGTTACCCCGATTTATATTCTTACCAGGAATTTATAAGCGATCCTGCAGATCCATGTCTTCTCTCGTATTTCATGTTGTCAGCAGTGCCGTTCATAATAGTAAAAACCCGGTAACACAAATGCCCCTCAGTGGTGAAGTAGATTAACAAACTATGGAAGATCAACGACACACCATTAAAAAATTATGAACTGCAATGCCACACAACAATATGGATAAATCTTATCAATATAATAATAAGTGAACGATAAGTCCAAAAGGTTACGGGCAGCAGGATACCCCCTTTTATAAAGTTAAAAACTGTACATGTTTACCTGAGAAACTGGGGTCACCTCTTGGTGGGTGTTGAGCCACAAAGTACAACCAAGCCAAAGATCGGGAGAAGGAAGAGAACCATATTTTCATTAACACTGGCTTAAAGATTTGAAACGAGAAGGGTGCTCATGTAGCTAAGGAAGTTGCCATTGAGGGGTCAGTGATGGAGCGATTAAGAGCCAATTTTATTGTGGACAGATTAAACCTTATAAATCATAAGTCAGTTAGGGAAAGGATTTTCTTCCTTTTTATGTGTTTGGTACATATTATTTCTGAGAATTTATATTGGTCCTTGGGAGATGCATATAGGTGTGTGTGTGTGTGTGTGTGTGTGTGTTTATTTTCCAACAGGTACCTCATGGACACTTAAAAGAATAACAAGTGTATCTGCATAAATCATCCTGACAAGAAGTCCTTAAAAAACATTGGACTCCAGTGGACTAATAACCACCCTATGTGCATCTTCTGGAATTGGCATGACAAAGCCCACTGCATACTATCCTGACGCCAACTAAACTACTCATGGTTGAATCTAAGTTTTTCCCTTTTTACAAAATATAATGGTGCAGAGTGACCCTTAAGGTGGAGGGGAAAACTGGCATTGAGATTTCCAACATTATGAAAGTACTCCCAAATTTATCTTCTCTGAATTAAATAAACCCATTTATTTCAGACTTTCCTCATAGAAACCTGTTTCCTAAGCACTGATTTATTTTTTTAAAATTCAAGTTTAATTACATATGAAGTATAATTTATACACAGTAAAATTCACTGTTTTAAGGTATGTAGATTGATAACAGTATATTCATATTTGACAAACATATAAGAAGAGTGCAGAAGCAGACTAAACCGCTTCTTTCTGATCTACGGTCAATGTGTTTGATTCCAGGAGCCATGGTTGTACCCATAGAGTAGCTCAGCTTCAGACCTAAAATGGATTTGAGAAGGTAGGGGTAGAGAATCTCCTGTTTCTACAGAAACACACAGAGACACTCTTTGCTTATAATCAAGGCTTTTTTATTATGATTCAATTATTTATTTATGTATGGCTGTGTTGTGTCTTCCTTGCTGCGTGCAGACTTTTCTCTAGTTGCGGCGAGCGGGGGCTACTCTTTGTTGCGGTGCGCGGGCTTCTCACTGTGGTGGCTTCTCTTGCTGAGGAGCATGGGCTCTAGATGCACGGGCTCAGTAGTTGTGGCTCGCGGGCTCTAGAGCACAGGCTCAGTATTTGTGGCTCACGGCCTTAGTTGCTCCACGGCATGTGGGATCTTCCTGGACCAGGGATCAAACCCGCGTCCCCTGCATTAGCAGGCGGATTCTTAACCACTGCGCCACCAGGGAAGTCCCTATATCAAGTCTTGATGAGGAAATGTGAGGGTCAATTGTTTCTGTTGACAACACGTGAGCTGGGTGTTTTCTTGACACCATTCAGGTTAAAGAGTGCCAGGTTGAGACTCCACACTACCCTTAAGAGTCAAGAGCCAAAGTTCAATTCTTTGGAAAATCTGGGCCCTCCTAGCTCTTGGAGTCCACAGTCAGAGGCTTGACAACTCAGGGTTAATTTAATCTTCTTTATTCTAACCATTGAGGTCCTGATGCATCTGCTTTAAAAGGAGCAAGGTGATGAATTTTCTCTGATATACAAAGTTATAAAAATAAGGACTTCCCTGGCGGTCCAGTGGCTAAGACTCCATGCTCCCAAGGCAGGGGGCCCAGCTTTGATCCCTGGTCAGGGAACTAGATCCCATATGCCGCAACTAAGAGTCTGCATGCCACAACTAAAGATCCCACACTTGGCAATGAGGATCCCGCATGCCACAACGAAGACCCGGCGCAGCCAAATAAATAAATAAATATATATATATTTTTTAAGTTATAAAAATGAAAATCTGAAAAGTCAAGATGGCTCTGATGCATTTGACTAAAGAATAAAACCTCTCTACAGTTGGTACTTTACATGGAGTTGACCTTTCCATGAAAATGTGAAAAGTTATCATTGTTACCAAGAACTGCTTTGGGATCCTCAGACAATAGAATCAATTTATATATTCAATGGGAAAATCTCCAGTGAATAATTCAAAATTATAACTGAACCCTCAAATTGAGTCACTTTATTTCTACGTCATCATCATCATCATAAATTATTAAATAAGAAATCTATAGCTCTGAGAATAAAACCTAAGAGTTTCTCTAAAATCTTGTAATGTGATGGGATCCAAATATAAAGATATTTTGAATAAATAAGCTTTGTTCTAAAAATGCATGAAATCTTTTCATTGTGATTGTTTCCATGTGTCTATTTGAAAGCTTCACAGGTCAAGTCCAAGAGTGATAGAAAACAGTCTTTATTTTTTTAATGGCATGTTTGCATTAGATAGTCCTACATTAGTGTTATATCTGATCTGGCTTGATTCTGGGTGTTACAACTTGGGAGTGCAGGCTGACATGGCCCCTCAAGAGGGAGTTGCTGCCAGTCAGGGGAAAGAGAAGCAGAGTATCCTCAAAGTTGCCAGATGATTAGAATAGGCAGTGAGACTTTAAAATAAAAGGGCAGGAAAATTTTCTTAGCTCCATCCCCATAAACTAAATCATAAAGTCTTGGCTTTCACCAATGTATAACCATGTGGTTTTAAACAATGCCTTAACTTGGGTTTTCCTAAAAACAGACCCTGAGACAAGAACCAGGAGGCAGATAGTTTGGGGGTAATCCCAGGAAGCAGACATGAGGAAGTGGGGAGCGTGAGCCTGGGATGGGTGAGAAACAATAATGAGGAAATCACCACCCTCATGTGGTGTTTTTTTTTTCAAAGTGCTTTGAAATCATTAGTTAAAGGCTAAAGGTTGATTTTAACTTCCTATGATTTGGAATTCTTATCTATCTTCTCTTCTGAAAATACTCCCATGCTGGGCCTGCTCTTCCTGTGTTTGTGTCTATATGTACGAGGGTTGCGCTCAAACTAAAAACATCCATTGACCTGGCCTCCCACCCCAGCCTCTCCTGGAGCATTTCTCTGGCTTGAAACCCTATGATTCAAGGGCTGTGGAAGCCTATGAAGATGTAGGTCTGTTTGGTAAATGCCAAGGAACCATTTAAAAGCCCATCTGCATTATGCTCAAGGAGGAAAAGAGATATGGCACTGCTCACTGGAGACCCAGAGGCAAGATGGGTGACACAGGCAAGATCATTGATGCCTTTGGCAAGTATTTCTCAGGCTCTTCTGGTGTTCCTGCCTAGGATCAGTGCCTGCCAGGAGAAGCAGGTGTAAACAGCACAGTGACAACACAGGGTGGTATGTGCTATGTATCTTCAAGGTGCACAGAAAGTGTGATGGGAATGTTGAAAAGAGAGCAATCAACTCTGTTTAGGGCAGTCCTGATGTCTTCATAGTCTAGGAGATGTTGAAACAAATTTACCAGACTGAGACAGGTAGACACCCTCTTCCAGAGAGAGGAACAGCATTGCAAAAGCCCAGGGTCTAGAGTGAGAACCAGTGAAAGGAAAGAGAAAGGGAAGACATGAGGAGGGAGAGAAGGTAATGGCAGTGAAGGGAGATGAAGGCAACTTGTAAAGGAATTTGGACGCAATCTTCTAAACAATGAGGAGCCAGTGAAAAACTTTAAGCAAACAGGGTTGCATTATATAAGGTCACTCGAAGGTGACTGCAGGGTAGAGAGCAAAGGGGTGAGTTTGGAAGCAGGGGGAGAGGTACTATGTTAGTTTCCTTTGCTGCTGTAACAAATTATCACAAACGTAGTGGCTTAAAACACAAATTTATTCTCTTAGAGTTCTGGAGGTCAGAAATCCAAAATGAATCCTAAGGGGTTAAAAAGCAAAGTGTTGGCAGGACTGGTTCCTTCTGCAGGCTCCAGGGGAGAATCTGTTTCCTTGTCTTCGCCAGCTTTTAGAGACCACCTGCATTGCTTGGCTCCTGGTCCACTTCGTCCACCTTCAAAGTGCGTCACTCCAGCTTCTATATCTGTCATCCCATCTCCTCCTTCTTTGACCTTCTTGCTTCCCTTTTATTAGGACCCTTGTGATTACATCAGACCCAGTTGGATCATCCAGGATAATCTCTCCATCTCAAAATCTTTAATTTAGTCACATCTGCAAAGTCCCTTTGGATATAAGGTAACATTCACAGTTCCAGGGATTTGGACAGAACATCTCTTGGGGGCCATTATTCAGTCTACTACAGCGATAGTTTCCAAGTGAGAGTCAAGTCACATGAACCCCTAAAATACATGGGAATATCCTAAAATAAGGGAGGTCTAGGAAGGAAGAATATAATGTTTCATTTTTTCTCCAATGCAGAATGAGAAACTTGTTACAAACAGAACAAATATACTCAAGCAAAAGAAATTAGTATCTAGATGTTCTAGCTTTTTTCTCTTCTTATCCAATGCTTTCTTTGTATATATATATTGTGTGTGTGTGTGTGTGTGTGTGTGTGTGTGTTCTCATTATGTAGGTGCTGTGATTCCAGGGTGGCCTGCCCATAAGTCATGCAAAACGTAACATTGTTCTCTCTCGGGACTTGAATAACAGCATCAAAGTTAGGTAATACTGTATTGAAAGCACGTTGATGTGTAGTTATTCAGGGAATATATCTTATCTCAACTATTTCCCTTTGAGGTCTTGGAGAGCACTAGTTGCTTTGATTCATATTTTTATCTCCCATGGAGTGGAACACACTTTCTACACTAGATGTTTGCTGTCTGCTGTCCCAGCATGGCTTCTTCCTTCCCTCATCTTTACAGTGCTAGATTTTCAAATCAATGTCCAACACACACACACACACACACACACACACACACACACACACACACACACACACGCTTGTTGGTGTAGTCACCATTTTCCATTCCTTGGAGCACAGTCCATGGACCATTGGCCTAAGCTGTTCCCAGTGGAGTGAATGCTGGAATGGAAGAGCTCTCCTGTTTGAGGATGTGAATCTAAAACTTCTATAGACACTTAGCCATCCTGAGGATAAAAGTAATACCTCTATGGAGAGAAGCACACTGTTGAACCACTGAAAACAATCAACCCTAAAGCCTGCTCTTCCTCTGGACATTCCAGTTAAATGAGCCTTAAATCCTTTTGCTCCTTAAGCTAATTTGAATTGGTTTTCTACTTTTGCAAGCTAACATTTCCTAACAGGAACATATTTATTCCTTGGTGATTGAATGTGAATAAATGAATAACAAGAAAAATACTTTCATTACAACATTCTTCTTAATGGTACTCAGAACATTTTTAGTGTTGATCTCATCAAAATATCTGCTTTTTTCCCCTGGGCATTGGCATAATTAGGAAAATATGGTCACATAATTTTAGAATTATATATATCAAATAGAGATATCAAGACGTGGTTTTCTAGGTACAGGGTTTAAGGGGCAGCAATTCTAATGAGATTGCTGAGAATTAGGGTCCTGGTCTTAGAGGAGTTTTTGCAAGGAAAGCACTTTGTTTTCCTTAGCTTATTGGAGTTTGGGGTTGTCTTTGGGGGACTCATGGAGATTATGAGGGTGACAAAGCCACTCCTGTTGCCTTTACTGGCTTAAAGATTGCTCCTCGGGGCTTCCCTGGTGGTGCAGTGGTTAAGAATCTGCCTTTCAATGTAGGGGACACGGGTTCCAGCCCTGGTCCGGGAAGATCCCACATACCGCGGAAAAACTAAGCCAGTGCGCCACAACTACTGAGCCTGCGCTCTAGAGCCCCCGAGCCACAACTACTGAAGCCCACGTGCCTAGAGCCCGTGCTGCGCAACAAGAGAAGCCACTGCAATGAGAAGCCCATGCACTGCAGGGAAGAGTAGCCCCAGCTCACCGCAACTAGAGAAAGCCTGTGCGCAGCAACGAAGACCCAACGCAGCCAAAAATAATAAATAAATTAAATAAATAAATTTATTTTTTAAAAAAAGATTGCTCCTCACTCCTTTCCCAAAAATCATTTAGTGTAATTAGATATTAAATAAAGAAATGGTAAAATCAATTGTACAACTGAAAAGCAATCCAGTCCCCAGGCTAATTATAATTATAATGTTTATAGGCAACTAAGGGAAAATATCTTAAATGAAGGAAAATGTAAGGGATAGAGTGTTTCACCCTCTTACATCACCAATTCAACTGAATTCTCTCCATTTCTATGAATACCCATCTGGGGCAGAGAACTGAGCATTTTTGATCCTGCCAAAATAATAGAATTGGCCTTAGCCTCCTACGTTTTGACCTAAGAAAGCCCTTACCAAATTGCCTCCCTCCAAGATTCTTCTTCTCCAGAATCGTATGTGTCCTGCTCAAATGTAGGTTTTTAGAGGTTTAAAATTTCTGCTGACTTTTCATATATGCTAACCACTGCTTCTGCTGTCTTAACTATTTTAACCAAATAGTACTATTTCATCCTTGTGTCCTCACTGTATTTTCTCATCAAAGGCACAATTTTATAACTATGAATATATCTAAGCATATTGAGCAAATTTTTTTCCTGAGCAGTTCATGTAATATGTATCTAAACCTGTTTTGTATGTTCCCGTAGCAATAGTATAAAATACAACTAGCAAAGCACATGCAAAAACTCATAAACTATAGACATCACACATCTAGTCTTTAAACTGTTCATAACTGGTGGGTTCTTTCTTAATGGTGTTGGGAGAACTAGGCAGCCTCTTGGAGGAAAATGAAGTTAGATCCATGGTCCACACCTTGCACTTGGTTAAATTCCCTTAGGTAACAGATTTAAGTGTTTAAACTAGAAATATCATGGATAATTAAAATATATATATAACCATCAAGTGCAGAAAGCCTTTCTAAATGTGTTACACAATTTAGAAACCAGAGAAGAAAAGATTGAGAAATTCTACCATGTAAAAACCCATTTGTGGGCTTCCCTGGTGGCGCAGTGGTTAAGAATCCGCCTGCCAATGGAGGGGATGCGGGTTAAAGCCCTGGTCCAGGAAAATCCCACATGCTGCGGAGCAACTAAGCCCATGTGCCACAACTACTGAGCCTGTGTGCCACAACTACTGAAGCCCGCGCACCTAGAGCCCATGCTCTGCAACAAGAGAAGCCACTGCGAGGAGAAGCCTGCGCATCGCAACGAAGAGTAGCCTCCGCTCGCCGCAACCAGAGAAGAGCCCGTGTGCAGCAACGAAGATCCAACACAGTCAAAAATAAAATAAATAAAATAAATAATTTCTTTTAAAAAACCCATCTGTAAAAACTCTTAATTTAGAAAAAAAAGACGTTTTTTAAATTTGGAAGTAGCTACTTGAAGAATTATTAGCAATGTAATTCACACGTTAATTATTCTACAGCATATGTGTGTGTATATATGGGGATGTATGTGGAAAAGCTGAGCCCTCAGAGCAACTCCTTTCCCTGTCTTCCTCCGATCACCAGTCAGTATCCTCACACATTGTTAAAAAGTCCGCTTTCCTCCTCCTGCATCCTTGTTCGCACTGTGAGGTGGGAGATAAGAGAAGGTGGCAAAGAAGGAAATGACTTCTGGGTGCTTATTAACGGGGAGTGGAGTTGAGTTGAAAGCTCACTGCCTGGGGAGTCTCGAGGATCTCCCGCCCCATCTGTAGCCCCAGCCCAGCTGCCACCTCTAGCTACATGCGCCCCCTCAGGCAGGGGGTCTTCACACGCAAAAGCTCTCCTTCATCTGACAGGAGGAGTTTGAGAAAATTAGAAGACAAGGGGTGGGGCGGGGGGGGGCGGTACTTCCCTGGTGGCGCAGTGGTTAAGAATCCGCCTGCCAATGCAGGGGACACGGGTTTGAGCCCTGGCCCAGGAAGATCCCACATGCCGCGGAGCAACTAAGCCGGCGAGCCACAACTACTGCAGGCCGCGTGCCACAACTACTGCAGGCCGCGTGCCTAGAGCCTGTGCTCCGCAACAAAGAGTAGCCCCCGCTCGCCGCAACTAGAGAAAGCCCGCGCACAGCAACGAAGACCCAACGCAACCAATAAATAAATAAATAAATAAATTTATTAAAAAAGAAGACAAGGGGGTGGAAAGAGGAAGTAGGTATGGCGTTATTATTATTATTAACAGTTGCAACGACATGGGGCTTGGAAATTGGATCTATGCTCACCCATTCACGCCAGGGTGGGTTCTCTGACAGTCCCAGGGCAGAGGAATCCTGGGGAAAATACTGGAATGCAGCAATGGGTAACTTTCTGATGTAGAAAGCCAGCAGTGGCTGCACTTGCCTAAATTCCCTGAGGAGAAAGAAGCTGATGTTAGAGGTGGGAGGAGCCTGGGGTGGCACCTGGATCTGGGGTGGGTGGAGCCATTAGAGGAAGTGGGAGGGGCTCCAGTGCCCCGCCCACTTCTCCAAGCATGACAGAGGGAGCTATTGTCTTGGAGCTGCACCAGGGTGCGTGCAGCCCCACGTGTGATGTGACATGGACGTGACCAGCGTTCGAGAACAATCTGATGTACATTAGGGTGTATAAGTAGATAACTGACATGGCTGGGAGAAGCAGAGAGAGAGGTCAACAGAGGAAAAGGTTATTTATTCACTTTCTACCTGCTGCTGTTATCTAGGGTTCAGTTCAGAGTTAAAGCAGGTGAGCCATCTGGCAGGAAGAGATACGTTGCAGGGAAGGGACGAAGCTAACCAGCAAGTACCGTGCATCCAGTTCTAAACATCTGCCTGCCTCCTACACGATGTCTGCCGTCTCTCTTCCTTCCAGGGCTTGAAAGACACAGAAGGGCTCCACCCGGGTTGCCTGGCCTGCCCTGCCCCTGAGCCACCTTCGTAGTTCCCCTAGTCTGCTCTCAATTTCCAGAAGGAAAATAATGCAGACCAGTTGGAAAGGAAAGGGAATTTTGGCTAAAATGTGGCAGCTCTTCTGTAAAATGTCCCCCTCATAGTTACAAGAAAATGGTTGTTGGGCTCTAGAAAATGTCACAGAATGTGAAAAGGAGAGGCTCTGAGTTTATAGATGTTCAAATTGAAGCTGGAGTTGACCACAAAAAGTGTTTAGTCCCAACCCTTTTTTTCTGGCCACGCCCTGTGGCATGCAGGATCTTAGCTCCCAGATCAGGAATCGATCCCGTGTCCCCTGCAAATGGAAGCGCACAGTCTTAACCACTGGACCACCAGGGAAGTCTGGCAGCCCTTCTTTTTATTTGGGAAGAAACCGAGACCTAGGAAGGTTTAGGGTTGTGCCCATGGTCATCTAGTCTCCCTCTCAAGCAGACATCTTTAAGTGGATCTGTCAAGCGTACACACTAATGACCTCCCTCCACCTTCTCTGGGAATTTTACTTAATACAGGTAAATCCCTAATAGCCACGTGGGTACTCTGAGAACTTAGCCCACCTGCCGTAACTGATCAGATCAGGGGTGTATACTCAGCTGTGTCCGTCATTCATCTTTCAATATTTGAAACCACAAAAAAAGGAATAAGAAAAAATATTGAAACCATTAGTGATTCAAAACTCTTTATGTGGCTGGAAATATAGCTTATAGATTCAGGAAATATAACTCACATATAGGTTAATGAGCCATATTCCCCTGTCATGTACCTGTGCACAAAGGAGCAAAGAAACAGGTCAGCAGGGTGAAGCAATTGTGCCGAAAATGGCAGAAGAATGTGAACAGAGTGTGAACCCTAGGGCCTTCTAGTTCCTTCTCCCAGTCACTCACTGAGCTTAGCTGCATTCCTGCTCTTGGGTTCCATGACTTGTCCCTGCCAACCCCACCCCTTTTCTCCTTGTGTTAGTTCAACTTACTTGCTTCTATTACTTGCAGCCAAAGAATACTAATATCCTCTCACAGTAAGTGTGAGTAGGTGTGGGAGCCAGCATGACTGTCTCTGCTTGCACTCCGTGCCATCAAGCAGGGAGCCTACCTTATCCTTCCTTTTCCCACTGGACGCTGAGGAAATGCTGGCGGTAGGACCACTGGGAACTGCTTTTCCGAACCCAGAAGGATGTAGCATGGAAGGGATGCTGCTAAGAGCACCAAGATGCCCACATGATAAGGATGTATATAAAAAGGGAGGAGATCCCAGCTGAGCTGTCTGACCATCTGAATTACCGCCCCAAATCCTCCTTGGGACAGCCCAGCTGTGGCTTCCTCCTTTTCTCTGTCTGAGATCCAGTCATGACTACTTGCTGTCACAGTCTCTGTATGTTGTTGGATCAGTCCTTATGGCCATTTCTGCAAGCCTAGCTGAGTCTGGGTCTCCTCCTTGGGAGCAAATATTCTCTAACTGCAGTTCCTCTGCTGTCCTCTCACAGCCAGGATTACAGACCTCTAGTCCCTGGTTCTACATTTCTTGGGACAGTCATCTGCTTCCTTTTGCCTGGGCCTAATCCCCAGGGTGTCCCCACCCTCCCCTGTCTTAGGTTGGGTTCCTCAGGAAAGGAACCTGGGAAAAACATTTGTGCAAGTAGTGTATCTCAAGGAGTGCTGGCAGGGAAATGGGAGGTGACAGAGGGAAGGGAAGGCAGCTGATCAAGTGTGTATTAGAGGGCATGTTACCACTCTGGGTAACTGGGGTGCAATCCTGTCTGGGGGACTTGGGGAGACAGTGAGAACATGTCTCAGAGTTTCCCACCCTAAGGCACAAGGAAGCTAAAGTCTATTTATCTTCCAATTCCCAAGCAACATTGATGCCGAAATCTCAGCTTCTCTGTACACTGGTGCCAAATTGAATCTCTGAGACAGAGTTTTGGGTGAAGTAGAAAAGAATAGCTTTATTGCTTTGCCAGGCAAGGGGGGCCACAGCAGCTAATGCCCTCAAAACCCTGTCTCCCAACTTGGAGAAGTTAGTGAGGAGTTTTATAGTAATGGTTCAAAGAGGGCGTGGTCAGCTCGTGGACATTCTTCTGATTGGCTGGTGGTGAGGTAAGTGGGAGTCAGCATCACCAACCTTCAGGTTCCAACGGGTCTGGGGTCTACATGCTTGTGGGCAGAATACCATTGTTAATCATTAACTTCTCCCACCTGGAGGGGGTTTCAGTATCTGCAAAACAGCTCAAACATATTGATGGGGAACCAGGACCTTGTCCCAAGGCTGCATTATTGTTTCTCTTGACTGTTTGTTTCTCCCTGGTCTCGCATACCTTCCCTTCCCTAATTAGCAACTGCTTGAATCTGCCCCTTGGAACTCAGGGAAGTCATGGAGGCTGAAAGAAGCCTATTTCCTGTAATCAAAGCATTTGTGCCCAGGAGCCCCACAGGGCTGCTCGGTATCAACATTAACTGATGGCTGTTCCTGGAAGATAAACTTGCCAATACAGCCACAGGACCCCACGCTTGGACCGAGAACAAGCCAGCAGGCAGAGATGTAGGTCCTTGCAGTAGGACACCTTCCACACATGTCCCCTGGTGAGGTGCCAGGGGACATGGGCAGAGCACAGTACTGTCCACTCCAGTCCACTTGTCCCGACTGCACCTAGGCTTTGGTACAGGATTACACAAGCATGGCATTGTCCAACATGAACTAAAGTCAAAGACAAATCATTCAGATATGAGGACCCTAGAGCCCTGCATCCAGCAGAGACAAGCTCTAGAACTTGAACCTCATGCCAGTGATCATCCCCACTCAGCTTTAACTGCCAGGGAGCAGAATTAAATCCTTTGAACACTGGAGATGTTATTTTGTGGAGTTAGTCACATATGTATAAAGTCGATGGTGTTTGTTTTTAAGGAAAAGCCTTATTCCCAAGGCTGTTCCAGGTTTTTATCAAGTCTTTCTTTCCCTCTTTTCTTCCATGAATGTAAATGCAGGATCAAGGAATGCCACGGGAAAGAGATTTTGTTCCTTTGCTAAGTCATATCACAGTCGAAAGAGCATGGACTTTGGAACCAATCAAACTAGTTCTATTTCTGCTTTTGTATCTTAAAAAATCCTTCCCAACCCTGAAGTCAGGAAGATATACTTCAATATATTTTCGAAAGGCTTTATAGCCTTTCACATTTAAATATTTAATGCAATTAGAATTGATTTTCATATATGGATTTGCTTTTTTTGTCCATATAGATAACCTAATTGTCCAAGAAATGTTAGGGGAACCACTGCCCCCCCGGCCAGACAAGATGGTAGCCACATGCATGAGTTATCTTACAACAGGAGGTCCTGGTAAAGAACGAGGAACTAACAAGCTACCACCAACAGGAAGAATTCGGGAAAGGTCAAAAGGAGAGAGGAGACGCCAGCCCATATGTTCGACCAATCACCCAGAATCCCTCTCGCTGGAATCCATCTTGGCTGAGTGATGCACGTGCCACTAGGAAGGACCCTGAGTCAGAGTGATTGGCCAGAGACAACCTGGAAACTAACCCAATTACCATAAAACCCCAGACCGCGAGCCACGTGGCAGAGCAGTTCTCCTGGGTTCCCTCACCCTGCTGCTCTCCGCCCGGATGCCCCTTCCCAATAAAGTCTCTTGCTTTGTCAGCATGTGTGTCTCCTCCGACAATTCATTTCTGATTGTTAGACAAGAGCCCACTCTCAGGCCCTGGAAGGGATTCCCCTTCCTGCAACAGAAACATTTATTGAAAAGACCATCATTTCTCCACTGGATCACAGTATCGCCTTGTCATATATCAAGTGCCCATATGAGTGTAAGTTTGTTCCAGGCTCTATTCTCTTCCATTTGTCTGTTTGTCCATCCCTGGAGCAACACCACACTGTCTTAATCAGTATGGCTTACAAGTTTTTATTTATTTATTTATTTATTTTTTAGGCCGCACCATGCGGCATACGGGATCTTAGTTCCCTGACCAGGGATAGAACCCACACCCACTTCAATGGAAGCGCAGAGTCTTAACCACCGGACAGCCAGGGAAGTCCTGGCTTACAAGTTTTTATATGTGGTAGAATAGCTTCTCCTACCTTATTTTTCTTGTAGACTGCCTCACCAATTCTTGGCCCTTTGTATTTCAGTATAAACTATAGAATCAGCTTGTCAAAGTAATTGATGGAATTTTGATTGGGATTGCTGAGTCTATAAATCAATTTGGGGAGAATTAACATACATATAGTATGCTTCCTTCCATTTATATAAAGTTAAAAGCTTGGAAAAACTAATCTAAGGTGTTTAGAGATTGATAAATTTAAAATATAACAAGGAATCAATAACACAAAAGTCAGTGGAGTGGTTACCTCCAAGAGGAAAGTAAAAGGCCCTGATTTCGAAGGGATACACAAGGAGCCTTTGTTTTATTTCTTGACCTGATGGTAGTTATATGGGTGTCTGCCTTATAATTATTTATGAAAATGTGTATTTATGATTTGCTTAATTTTTGTCATATAGTTCATAATAAAATATTTTCAAAATTCTAACTCTGGGGCTTCCCTGGTGGCGCAGTGGTTGAGAGTCTGCCTGCCGATGCAGGGGACGCGGGTTCGTGCCCCGGTCCGGGAGGATCTCACATGCCGCAGGGCCCGTGAGCCATGGTCGCTGAGCCTGCACGTCCGGAGCCTGTGCTCCGCAACAGGAAAGGCCACGGCGGTGAGAGGCCTGCGTACCGCAAAAAAAAAAAAAAAAAAAAAACTAACTCTGCCTTCTTACTAGTTATTACATTAATTTTTGTTACAACAGTCTCTCTCTCTGAGCCCCAGTTTTCCCATTTGTAAACTGGAGCTCATACCTACATCACAGATTTATCTCTTCTTACAACATTGCAAACAGCACATAGTACTGTGCTTAGCACATGCTAGATCATCAGAAAAATGCTGATTTCCTTTCCCCTCCCAGGCAATATCTAGTCAAATCAGCCAGAGATGAAAGGACAACCTCTAGGAGGATTATGTATTCGGGAGTCCCCTACATGCAGCCTTGGACTTGCACTCTGTCCTGTACTAAAGGAATGTTGACTGGACAGTGAGGTTATCTCCTGCTCTTTCTGGAAATCATGACATCTGTCAGTTTCATCACTTTAGGTGTAGGGCAAAGTGAAGTTCGTTCAATAATGCTTATCTCTAAACCAGCCTTCTGCAGAGTCACCAATTGGCAATGGGCTTTCTCTCCACCCCTTTCACTCTGTCCTTGGCTCTAGAGAAAGTGAACCTGTAGTCTTTGACCCCTACTGGTAAGCACTGTCAGATTGAAAACGGTGGTGGAGTTTTTAAAATAATTCGTGCTTAATTGAAATCCCTTTAAAATAATGCCATGGGTCGTGGGGAGAGCACTGTGTGATTGATATCTATATCTATATATAGATGTAGATATATATATCCTTTGCAGCTCTTACAAGCTAGGCACCAAAATTAGTCCCTTAATAATAAAAATTAAAACAATAATGGTTAAGATATTTTGAGTGATTGCAAAATATGCCAATCACTTTGTTTGCACTTCAGGTGTATTATTTTATTTAATCTTCTCATGATAATAAGTATAATTTTTATCCCTCACTTTACTGATTAGTAAACTGGGTCTTAGAGAAGTTATGACTTGCCCAGTGTCTCACAACTAGTAAATTGTGGAGACCTTAGCCGTGTATCTAAATTTGTGGAACGGCAAGTTAAGAACTGAAGTGGTGGATATACACACATTCTCAGGCACACAAACTGGCTCATATGCCATGTCTTCTATATATTTCTGCAATGAATGACTATCACAAAAATGGTGTGTTCTCCAACCTGTGACATTTCTGCATGACTGGTGGACACATGTCAGAGCACTAACAAATAACCACGACGAGTCTCCTGCTCAGACTGTCTCAGTGAGCATTAATTTATCATGATAAAAATGAGATATGGAGGAATAAAAGCACACACCTTATAACCCCACTTATCACAAGTGCATTTTATAGCCAAGTTGTTCCACATCTGAAGGAAATAAAATTTTCAACTGCACACAAAATCGGCTGCTGGTTGGGCCTCAGAGAAAGTAATTGTCTGTGGTCGAAAGAAATACCTGATCCAAGACACATAAGATCCACTGCTGCAAAATTTGAAATTGGAACAAAGAGTGTCTTAAGTGTCTTTGTTTAGCCAGAAATATAACACATAAACTTGGGGGCTGTGAGGGAGCAAACTTTCTCTGCCCGAAGAAGCAGAGAAATCAGTCCACCAGAGAAAGAGCAGTGAAACAAGGTACAGAAAGAAACAGAAAAACAAGGTTAAGAGAAAGAGCTCTGAGGGCTTGGTGTGTCTGCATTTCAGGCCCTCCTGGAGCTCCCTGCACACCTGTCCTGGAAGTCCCTGAAATGTCCTATATCCTTTTCATTCATATCCATATGGGTTGGTTGGTTGGTTTTTGTCTTAAAGTAGTTTGAGTGTGAAAGAGGGGTGTAAAAGGAAAGGTTCCCCCCTTTCCCTACAGTGAAGCTTCGAGAATTTTCATTTGCCAATCCTTCTAGCAGAGCTTCCTAGCTTCCCTCAGTGTCTGTCCCTATTACGGTGGCTCTTCATGCTCCACCCAAGGCTTCCGTTTCAAGCTCCACACTTGCGCTTTGAAGGTTGCTTAATAACAGGTCTCACCAGCACTGTCGTGTGCCCCTATTCAAGGACTTACCATATGGTGCCCATTTTTACAATAAACAGGATAGACACCAGAACCTGCCCCTTTGAAAAACAATCAAAAAAGTACAGTCCTCTCAGTCACTAGAGGTGGCATGACGTGGCCACAAGCTATCATCCAAAAAAGAACTAGAGGGCTCAAGAGTGCCACTGGACATAAAGAAAGGGTGGAGAATGAAGGGAATGTAGACCAGAAACACACTGGAATCGCCTGGGGAATTTAAAAAATCATGACATCATGATCCTACCTCCAAGAGATTTTAACGAGATTGGTTTGAGGCCCTAGCATCAGGACTTAAAAAACTCCCCATCATCCCAAGGAGTTCTAATGAGCAGCCAAGGCTGATAACCACTGATGTAGATGAGAAACATAATTGATAGGAAGTTGGGCAGATTTTAGGAAAAGACAAAGGTGAAGAGAACTACGTTGACTAAACTTTTTATCCCAGGGATCCCCAACCCCCAGGCCATGGACGGGTACTGCTCTGGCCTGTTAGGAAGCGGGCCGCACAGCAGGAGGTGAGCGGCTGGCGAGTGAGCGAAGCTTCTTCTGTATTTACAGCCGCTCCCCATCGCTCGTATTACCGCCTGAGCTCCACCTCCTGTCCTCATTATGGTGAGTTGTATAATTATTTTATTATATATTACAATGTAATAATAATAGAAATAAAGTGCACAATAAATGTAATGTGCTTGAGTCATCCCAAAACGATCCCCCCCACGCCCCCCCACCCCCCCACCCGTGGAAAAATTGTCTTCCGCGAAACCGGTCCCTGGTGCCAAAATGGTTGGGGACCGCTGTTTTATCCTCCAAGGCAGCTCGTTTTAAGTAACGACCATCTATTCAGCACCCACTGTGTGCCAGGAACTGTATTTTACATTCGTTATCTGCATTCCTCATAGTGACCCTGGAGTTTTCTAGCTGAGGAAGCTGAAAGTCAGGTGAAGAAACTCCACTAAAGACAAACAACTCCTAAGTTGCAGAGTTTGTGTCTTTCCTTTACACCAGTTGTTCTGACTTTAGTGTGCGTCAAGGCCACTAGGGCTCTTGCTAGCCACACCCTATCACACAGGTATGAAATGAAATAGGCTTAGATGGGCTCATGTCTTTCTCCCAAACGCCCCAGGTTAGTCTGATACCCATGGTTCACAGACAAATTTTGAGAAAGAGTTTCCCAACTATACTGTTTCCTCTAGCACAGGGCTCCCAACATAGTAGATGCTCAAGAAAAATTTAACAGAGGGAGGGAGAAAGGAAGGAAAGAAGGAGGGAGGGAGGAAGGATAGACTTGAGGTATAGTAATAATTGAGTAATAATCATTAATTGAATAACTGAGTAATAACTATGATGACTTTGAGACAATAGCCAAAAGACATATTAAGGGATATGTCTATGGGGCTCGTTTGTTAGCCTTTCTTCCTTTTTGTTGTCAAAGAGCTACAGCGAGAAACCCTGAAGATAGGGGTTTCGAGGCAGAGTAAGGCCAAGCCAGTGGTGGGAAGGAGACGGGGTGAGTATGTTCTTCCGCAGAGCCACCAAGTAGCCCAGAGAACAACAGAGGCATACAGTTCCAAAGACGGGGCTCTTGAGTACAAAGGTGCTTTCTTGTTCACACAACTATTCTATTTAACTTGGTTTTGACATCCATGAAGGAAAACATCCATTCACACACATAACATTGCAGAGGGTCAAGTCTGCAATTCCAGCTGGCATTTCAACTCTGCTTAACGGATAGTACTGTCCAGCAAGAAGGATTCCATACTTAAAGAAAAGGTCGTAGGCAAAGTGGCAAGGACAAAATAGATTTGGGGATTAAATGACTCTTCCTGCACAAGCAGGAGAAAATCACTCTTAGGTTATATACCATTGCCCCAAAAATCTCTGTATAGAAAAAATAATCATTACCAAGCCCCAGCAGCACATAATATTTTATCTAACTACATTTGTGGCCAATAAAGGAATCCAGACAGTCCTTCACAGTTTATTCACTGCCAAGGGTAGAACTATGTTGTAATATTGACAGAAGGCCAAGCCACATCTCTTCCTGCCTCACCCTCCTCCCCAATTCTCTACCACCAGCGTCAATTGCCCGTCAAAGCCAGTGACAACCGCTGAACAGCGACCCAGACATAGAACTTCAGTGAACATTTCCTCTTTCAACTAAACGTATTTGTGGGTTTCTGATGGACTTTAAGTATGTTTGTTGAATGAAAAAACAAGTGAAAGAATTAATTAACCTAAAGACAGCCTGGGAATCAATGTAAACAAGGTTACATAGGACTTCCCTGGTGGCCCAGTGGTTCAGACTCCTCGCTTCCACTGCAGGGGGCACGGGTTCAATCCCTGGCCCGGGACGTTCCATATGCTGCATGGTGTGGCCAAAAAGAGAAACAAAAACAAAAACAAACAAACAAACAAAAAACAAAGTTACATAGCAGGAAAAAGACAAATGCTTGACACAATTCAGAAATGCTGTAGTAGTTGCTCAATAAGTGAGTGTTACACGGCAGGGGGAAAAGGTACTCTTTGAGACACTGACCCAGGCGAAGCACATTTATTAAAAACCCCAGGGCTGTGTTTCCAAAATGTGCCTAATACTAAGAAGATTCTGGTGCTTTTATTAAAAATACAACTTCCCCATGCTCCTGCTATGCATATTCAATTTCTGCAGATCTACTGCAAAGTCTGGAAATCTGTATTTGCAAAGTTCCTAAATACCCTAGGGCCAAGGTGTTAAGGTCATTTGCTATTTTTCTTCAATTTAGTGGAGTTTAACATAGTCATTCATTCAGCAAACATTTATTGAGTGTCTACTGTATACCAGGCACGAAGTTAGGCACAGGGAATACAGCAAGACCAAGAAACACAAGGTCCCTGCCCTTATGGCACTTACCCTAAGGGAGATTTGAAACTCATTCAATGGAATGAGATAAAAACTGAAGAGTATTTTGAGACCAACACACCTTTATTAAGTCCCTGGTCTGGTGGATAAGAAAAGGGAGAGGACAAACAGAAAGAAATCTCTTGAAAAAGGATTAAAATTCAGAGTTTAGGAAGATGCTAGAATGTGCGCAAATGCCTATTTTCTTATCCTCACTGGCACCCAGGGTGGTGGGACGGGAGAAAGGAAGCATTCCTGTTGATTCCTTGGGGTCACTTCAGTGACCAGAAGTAACCATGGGGCCAGAGCTAATGCTCCTGGCTGACATCCATACCAGGAACCTGTTCCTCTCTGGGGCCTCTGGGACTTGACTTAAAGAGTTTCCAGAATATAAATGTTGTAATTACTGCAACAGATGAGTGAAGCTTTCATGGCTTTCTGAAGAGCATTTGCTGTGAAGGTCTTCTCAGGGAGGTGGTGGAGAGCCTGGGGCCGTGCGTGCTTCCATCTTTATCACCAGTAAACAGTAAATGGGTTCCAGGGCTAAGTACCAAAAAGTACCAGTTTTGAAATTAGGAAGAATGAACTGGAATCCTGCTTCTCCACTTATTTTTTGTGTGAGTCAAGGTAAATCCTTGAGCTTATTTTCTTGTCCCTCAGGGTCCTCATGAGCATTATATGACAAAAAAAAACATATGGAATCCTTGGCGGAATTACTGGGCCGTAGCAGGCAATCAATGAATAGTTACAATTATTATTTTCATAGATGTGCAAAAAAAAAAGGGATAGCAAAGATATATGTGTCGATGGATACCAGTTTTTCTGGCTGTCATTTTTGACAAGTTCCCTACCTATGGAAACTTTGAGTTGCCACACCCATCTTCCAGATTTTCTATATAAAAGATGTGCATTAAAAGCTTTTCTAATTGAAAAGCATAAAGGTAGGAGCGCGTGGATTTAACACCATTAAAAGAGGATCCCCAGCAAAGATCTAGTTGCAGACTTGTTTCCAGGGTCTCCACTTTTATTCCTGACAAGTGAGAATTGTTTCCTGTATGCTAATTTTGACTACCTGTGTTAAGGATTAAAGCATTAACAGTCTTGATTTTTAGCTAAGGAGAGAATAGAAAGAGGGTTTAGAGTGCTGGAGGATTATAGGACTTAAACCGTGGGTGAAAGAAACACCCAAGGAGTTGGGGACAGGGTGAAAGCAAAAGAGACTTGGGGTCCTATTGGAAGGGGAGTCCCAAAGGAAGACAAGGAAGCAAAAAGTTCTCAAAAAGAGGACAGAACACCTCATTTATAAGCTTGGGTACTGACTTCCCTGGTGGCACAGTGGTTAAGAATCCACCTGCCAATGCAGGGGACAGGGGTTCGATCGCTGGTCCAGGGACACATGCCATGGAGCAACTAAGCCCGTGCGCCACAACTACTGAGCCCCCGTGTCACCACTGCTGAAGCCCGCGTGCCTAGAGCCTGTGCTCCGCAACAAGAGAAGCCACTGCAATGAGAAGCCCGCGCGCCACAGCGAAGAGTAGCCCCCGCTCGCCGCAACTAGAGAAAGCCTGCACGCAGCAACGAAGACCCAACGCAGCCAAAAATAAATAAATAAATTTATTTTAAAAAAAAACTTGGGGGGCTTCCCTGGTGGCGCAGTGGTTGAGAATCTGCCTGCTAATGCAGGAGACACGGGTTCGAGCCCTGGTCTGGGAAGATCCCACATGCCGCGGCCCCCACTTGCCACAACTAGAGAAAGCCCTCGCACAGAAATGAAGACCCAACACAGCCATAAAATAAATAAATAAATAAATAAAAAAAAAAAAAAAAAAAAAAACTTGGGTACTTTGAGTATTGCCTGGTGTTAGGAGGATTGAAATGGAAGTAGTCTCCAGCTTCAGAGGCGATATTAGGCCTCTGACCAATTCGTGAACTTGCCTGGTCTACGTGCCTGCTTGTGAGCTGCCTCCAGCAAGTCTGGGGACACTTAAGATAAAGAAGGGGTGCTGAATTGGGCGATTGGGATTGACATGTATACACTGATGTGTATAAAATTGATGACTAATAAGAACCTGCAGTATAAAAAAACAAACAAACAAAACAACTAATACTAAACTTTCTTTGGGTTATTTGTATGGAAATATGTTAATATAAATGTTTCAGACATTACATGAAATTTCTAAAAATCTTATATGTTCTGGTATAATGTTATAAGTCGTAATTCTAGTTATTATATTATTTTAAAATGTGTATCTCAGAAATAACTAAAAAAAAAAGTTAAAGAAAGGAGTGGATCGTGGAATTTCTTGAGTCTCAGGGATCTGGCCAGTTCCCAAGGGTCTAGAAATTCTTATGATACACAAAATGACATAAACAGAATTGTTGAAGAAACCCAGAGCTGCATGTTCACACACAAACTGATGATATCTGTTAGTGGCCTGGTGTTATAAGCAGACTCCCCTAAACTGCAGTTTGAAGTCTCACTCGTGGAGTGGACGCACTGCCCGGGACCTTTCCCAATCAGGACTCCAGACTGCTGTTTTCAGGACTTCCCGGCGCGCTTCGAGTATGAATGTAGGTGTCGGCCCAATTTGGTGATGTACATGCTTTTACTTTTCTTTCCCTTTTCATTTCTATTTCTTTCTTTTTAATGATTTTCTATTAAAGTTAGGTTGAAATTGTCTATTTGTGTGACGAGTTGTGTCTTTTTGTTAACCAATCCTTCGAACCTAAGACAAAAGTAAAACTTCGGCAAAACACCTGGTTCTCAGCCTGGCTGAGAACTGAACCACACCAGGTCATTTATTCACTGGTTCATTCATTCATTCATTCAGCAGGTATTTAGTATGGACCGAATATGCAGTTGTTCATCACAGCAGGTACATAATAAATTCCTGAATGCGATTATCAGCTGCTCCATGTAATGACCAACTTTGGGCAGGTTGCTTTATCTCTGTGCCTTAATTTGCTAATCAGTAAAATGAGTATAATAGTAATTCTTACCTCATAGATACATGATAAGGATTAAATTCAGACATGTAAAGCACAGAAGAGTGCCTAGAAGATGGTAAATCCTCAATAAATATTAGCGGCTGCTTATTATTATTTTTTAAATTTTATTTATTTGGCTGTGTCCGGTCTTAGCTGTGGCACGCAGGATCTTTTGCTGCAGTGCACAGGCTTCTCTCTAGTTGTGGTGCACAGGCTCAGTAGTTGCAGTGCGTGGGCTTAGTTGCCCCGTGGCATGTGGGATCTGAGTTCCCCGACCAGGGATCGAACCCGCGTGCCCTGCATTGGAAGGCGGATTCTTAACCACTGGACCACCAGGGAAGTTCCTGGATGCTTATTATTAATAGAAAATCATTTGGGTGTCAAACTAAGAGTGCTATCTTTAGGAGATGATCAATTCTTTCCATCCCCTGATCCTCCCCGCCCCCAGACACACTTCAGTTCAGATCATAAGAATTAGTCAGCTCAGCTTTCCCAGACTTGAAATTTTCAGAGCTTTTTCCTTTGCCTTCCTTTATATACCTCGCATAAGATTCTTCTGTTTCACCTCATTCGCATTCCTTTCCCTCATTTTAGCAACTCTAGAATTCCTGTTTTTGTTCAAAGTATTCATTTTACTCTCATACTTCTTGTTCTCTCTAATGAGTCTTTGCTTCTCCAACACCTGTGACTGGAGACAGTTTAAAAGACCCAAACAGAAAGTTCTCGGTAAATTTTCTTTTCTTTTCCCTTCATTCTCATCATTTCTTCTAACGTGACTCTCTATTCTTGAGATCTACGATCCAAGTAAAAATGACTGGTTCATCTTAAGGTGATTAATATCTTTAATTCATTCTTATGCCCCTAAACTGATGACCCTCACAGGACTCAACATAACATTTACTTATATTTGATCTATGTCTACAATTTTCTTCAAATTCCCCTGTCTTTATTTGCCCACCATAGAGAATGGAAATCTCATCAAATTCCTGCCGACCCCACAAGGGTATTATAAAGGTTAATGAGGCAATTTCCCAGCAGTTCTTTGAGTGCTGAGAGTGCATGGTATTATTATTGCAAGATTTTTGAGGACTTTCAATGCTTATAAAATAGCAGACATTCCCCTCGGGCTATTAGATAAGAATTCTTAATTTTAACTTTTCAGACTTTAGTAAATTCAGTTTCTTCTATCTTCAGAGTTTTGTTAAACATTTTATTGATGTTTTGATGAGATGGAATTCTGAAAGTCTTATGTAAATTAGACTGTATAAACACAAATAGTTATATGTATTTATATATGTGCATAAATACTTTTATTTCTATACCACTCCGAAGATTTTACATATAATACTAAAAAATCCTTCCAGGCATAACTTTCTGAAAGAATAAATATTAAAGACTTGAGAAAGGAACATTTAACCATCACTACATCCTCAATCTGATGCTTAATTTCCCCCTAGGATAACAGTGGTAAATGTTATCTATGCTTAAATCTCTCCATTGACAACTTTGTCGTTCTGGAAACTTCCTAACATGTAGAGAATTCCTCCTTTTGCCAGCTGTTTCATGTATCCTCTTCCTTGAAATCTCCTGCTCTCCCTCCGTCCTCATCCAGTGGGCAATCTTGTTTCCTGCTTTGCTGAGGAAACGGAAGCAATCAGAAGAGAACTTCCACAATCTCCCTTCACCACACATTCTGCCTTCTCTCTGACTCCTATAGATGGTTGGACTGTCTGCGCTTCTGGCTAAGGCCATCCTCTCTCACCTACTTATGGACACTGCACCGCCATTCTCCACTCTGTCATTTGTATCATCCATTTTTCTCTCCCTATCGAATTATTCCAATCAGCATACAAGTATATTGTGAATTTTCCCACCTTAAAATAACTTTGGAAACCTCACGTGTCCCTTCAGCCAATATTCGTTTCTCTCCACCCCTTTTTGGCAAAAGTCTTTGAAAGTATCGCGTGTGTCCACTGGCCCAACCTCTCTCTTGCCATTCCATCACAGATGCCCCGCCACGCCTCCCAGGCCGCTCTTCTCCAGGTCACCGGGTCCTCCACGTTGCTAAACCTGCCGACCGCGTCGCAGTCCTCAGCTCACTGGACCTAGCGGGGCCATCTGACCCAGTGGCTCACTCTCTCTTCCTTGAAATACTTGCTTCACTTGGCTTCCAGGATGTTCCCCTTGCCTGGTTTTCCTCCCTCTTTTCCGCCTGTTCATTCTCAGCCCTGCTCGGGGTCTGCCTTTGACATGCATCACTTCTAGCCCCATCTTCGCTGCCCCAGCCTTGTCTGAGCTACTATCATCTCACTTAGGTTATTGCAACGCATCACAACTGGTCTCCTTTCAACTGCCCTTGTGGGATTTTCTCACCAGAGCAGCCAAACTGATCCTGTTAATATAGGTCAAGCTAGGGGACTTCCCTGGAGGTCCAGTGGTTAAGAATCCACCTTCCAGTGCAGGGGACGGGGGTTCGATCCCTGGTCGGGGAATTAAGATCCCACATGCGGCAGGGAAACTAAGCATGCGTGCACCGGAACTAAGACCCGGTGTAGCCAAATACATAAATAAATGAATATTTTAAAAAATTAATAAAACTCCAAGCTTTTGCTGCAGGGGGCACAGTTTCAATCCCTGGTCGGGGAACTAAGATCCCAAACGTCACGTGGCCAAAAAATAAATAAATATTTTTTTTTTAAAAAAGATAAAAAATAAAAAGGCGTGCATCTTTAAAAAAATAAATAAGTAAAATAAAATAGGTCAAGTCATTCTCCTGCTCAAAACACTCCAATGTCCTCCCATTCCATCTGAAGTAAAAGCAAAGTCCTTGCCGCCCAGCGCAATGTGATCCTATGTTACCTTTCTAATCTCTTCCCTCTGGCTACTTTCCCTCTTGTTCACTCCACACCAGCCATTCAGGCCTCCTTACCGAGCCCTTGGACCCACCACGCTCACTCTGTCCTCAGGGCCTTTCTCCTTGCTCTTTCTACTCTCCCCACAAATTGCCTCATGGCTCCTCCCTCGATTCCTTCATTTCCTGACTCAAGAATTGCCCTCTCAGTAAGGCCTTCGGTGACCATCCTATCAAACATTGTAAGCACCCCTGCACATTCATATTCCCCTCTTCTGCTTTTTTTCTTCCTCAGCGTTTCACATATCTACCTATATTTCACTCATTTGTTTATTATCTGTCTTGCACGCTAGAATGTAAGCTCCATGCGGATAGAAATATTTTTTTTTTTGGTCTATTTTGTTTACTGTCTTATCCAGTGCCTATAAGAATTTTTTTTTTTTTTTGGTCTATTTTGTTTACTGTTTTATCCAGTGCCTCTAAGCACTGAAAATAATAAGCATTCAGTATAAATATGTGCTGAATAAATTATGAATGAAACAAATAGATAAATCAGTTTGTTTTAATTGTTTTAATTGTTAGGAAAATAAAATGCAAATCGTGGCATCAAAGCACCTCTCGGCTGAGGATTAGGCCACCTCTGTGCCCTGTGCGTTCATGGTATTGATGAAGCACCTCGGCTGGGTGGTCCCCACTGCGACCCCGCAGCAGCCCGGGCTGACGCCAGTCTTCCCTGCAGAGCTCAGCACACACTCAGAGAGGACAGACTCTCCACCAGAAGGAGTTTGTCAAGCTTATGGCTGTTAACTCACCAACAGAGGCAAATAAGATTTTGCCCTTTTTCAATATCCTACTAGGTTATCAGGCTTCAATCTTCTTGGCTTTTGCCTCTTAGTTTTGTTCCCAAATCCAACTGGTGAAGATTTCTATTCAGATTTGATTAAACTCTTAAGAAACTGGCTGTATTGTTATTTTCTGCTCTTAAGACTTTGACTCTCAGTGTCAGCCTGAGCATAAACATTTAAGTAAGATATCATTCATCATTCAACAAACATTTATAGAGCTACAAAGTCCCAAGCACAGTGTGATGGAGGCAAAAATAAATAAGGCCCAGTCCTTGCCCTTGAAGAGATCAAAGTCTAGAGGGAGAGGAAGATGTAGAGACGAATTCAGCACGATGTTACAAGCCCAGTAATGGACGAAGGGTTATGGGAACACTGAGCAGAGAGCAATGAAGTTTGCAGGGAGAAATGAGCTTTGAAGGATGAGAAGGTGCTTGCTGAAAAGGGAAAGTGCATTACAGTCAGAATCACTGCAGGAAAGTCTCCCCAAACACAATGATCCCTGCCTTACCCAACGTGACACAAAACAAAAGTCACCTCCTGCTTGCCTCGAGCCTGAACAGTGCTCCACTTAAAAATAACATGATCTTTTACAAAATTTTATATGTCAGTTGATCCATCCCCAGGAATTCCGTCCCCTCTGTGGCAATCATCAGACCGAATAAAGTACCACAGGATAAAGTAATCAGAGGGGCCTTGGTAGATTTCCCACCTTGGACTCAGACTATTAGAGCTGTGGCTTGAGAGATTAGCTTTGCCCAAACTTGATTCTTTCCATTGCTGAGGAAGCCAAGGACCTGAGCGGGGACGGCCCTCCCCAAGTGTACCCGGTGAGTTAGGTCACCCCGTCTCTCAACAGGATCTAATCTGAACACATATCAAGTGAATGAATCAATTCTTGCAACTTATTTCCTGCATTTTCCAAACCAGTCTTACTGCTCTCCAGACCTGAAATAGGCAACATTGCTCTGACCTACTCCCTCTCTCACTTGTCTTTCAGCTGAAAAGAGCCTGCATAGCCAAGAGAAGCAGTGCCAGGAAGTCTGACGGACCATTCTCCCACATCTTCAGCTGTCCTTGGATCACCCCAAGCTTTTCCTTTAAAAAGGCTCCAGAATGGCTTTCCAGGGCTGTGAATCAAATTCCAAACATAGGTCTTTGTTGGGGTGTTAAAGCCTATCGCATCTTGGAGTTGAAGATTTTTTTTTTCACATTCCTCAAGTATTCCTCATTGAACCAGATTCCCCAGAGTTTGTCCTGATCTTGAACAACAAAGCGGATGGGAAAAAAATAACATGTCCTCTGCTCAGTACTTTGTCCTCCCCGTTTGGTCCTAGCTCTACAGAATAAATATTCACAGCCGTGTATAGACCAGCTTCATCTAAGTGACATTTGCCTCTTTCAGCTTCAGTTAATAGGGAGTTATCTTAAAGTACAAAGGGAAATGAGGACAGAAAGGCCGTTTAGCAGCCAAATAATGAGCCTTGTGCAGTCACTCAGGATACCTTGGTAGATGCGCGGTCCCACGGTTCCCAAGTCTGGGTCACCGAGTCACGCTACTTTGTTACCTCTACTATTCCCCTCCCCTCTGCCTGCTTACAGCTGGACTCCAGCTGTCTTTCCTGCTTCTGCCAACCACCATTTTAAAAATCCGATGACACACCATTTTCCACAATCTAATGTATTTCATTTCCGTTAGTCTTGATATAGGCCACTGGTCAGTCTCTATACAGCTGCCTGAGCTCAAGGAGCATCGCAGATCAGTTGAGATCAGGGCGGCTGAGCTACAGAGCTCCGAGCATGGAGACCTGGGCGTAAAGAACTGCTTGTAATCACTTAGGAGGGGGGCAGTGCCAGTGGCAGACCAAATGGCCTGTCCAGTACACAGAGCTTCCAACTCTTTGGTTTCTTTGAACCCATTGCAGGAAAAACAGCATCCTTGAGAAATTTCAGGCAGGAGAAACTACAAGAGCTTTGAACATGCATGGAGTAGGCAAAGAAGTTTCTTATATTTTTTGGTTTGCTCTTCTTAATACCTGGGTTTAAAATACCCAACTTACAGAATTGTTTGAAGGATTTAAAAGTGCTGAACACAAGGCCAAGTAAGTAGTCACAATCTGCCATGAATGACCATTCCCTTCCTCTGAAGCATACATCAATCATGCATGTAGAGTCTTTAAATGAGATCGGTTCCTCCTTAGCTAAGCCGTGGGGCTGGCCGAGCCTCTGGACCTAGACTAGGGGAAACAATAATAACACCTAGCGTTTGTTGAGACCTTTACCTGTATTAACTCCTTTCATCTCCATATCCTTACTTTGATTCATTTTCCTTCATAAAACTTGTCTACCTGACATTAGATATTTATTAGTTGGGATATGTCTCCCCTTCTGGAATATGATCTCCATAAGGATAAGATCTTTATGTTGTTTACTGTTATATCACCAGCATCTCAAAGAATACTTGACAGTTAGTAGTGTTCTTTAAATATTTGTTGAATAAATTTAATCCCCTAACAAGCTATGATATAGGTAATATGATTACCTCTTATTTCAGATAAGAACACTGAGGCACTGAATCAAGTAAGCTGCCCCAGGTCACACAGTAGGCTGTGGAGGCCAGATTAAAATACAGCCTGACCCAAGCACCCCCATGCTCTGCACTGTGCTCTACTGCCTCTGGGAAGAAAGACTTCCTTTCAGCCCCTGCCTCTATGAATTAGACTCACACTTTTTTTTTTTTTAAATGAAGTAATTGTTCCCTTTGGAACTGATGCTATTTATCAGCAGCAGCGGCACAGCTTTTACCCTCCCCCTTCCACTTGAAAGAGGAATAGCATGGCAATCACTGCATCCAAAAACATATCTGGTCACGGGCCACTGCCAGGTCCAGAGAACCAAACAGCCAGTGCAGCCCTGGGACCTCAGCTGAGGTGATGAAATCCTGGCATCTCAGAAAGTCAACAGAGGATCCTGGCACAGCGGTTGCCCAGCGGGGCTATAATCTGAACCATTGTACAAAGAAGACCTTTTGACAGCTGATTCATGATTTTCTAAAAATGAATCATCAGCTCTTCATAAACAATAAGGAAAAACATGCCCCCCATTGCTGACCTGAGGGAGGAGTGTCAGGCTCGCTTCACTTGCAGCCTGTTGGAGCTGTCACGCCAAGATTGTCTCAGAGGACAAATCTTTAGGTATGTCTCCATCAACACAAAACCTTCAAAGAACACGAGTGGCTTGAGGCAAAATTGCTACAGTTGGGCAGTAATACTTTTGTCACAAGTAAACATGTCAAGAGAAGAATAGTGATGGAAATTTTTTTTTATCCAGTGTGTCCTAGTTTATTTTTTAAATTTTTATTTATTTATTTATTTATTTTTGGCTGCATCGGGTCTTCGTTGCTGCACGCGGGCTTCCTCTAGTTGAGGCGCGCGGGGGCTACTCTTCGTTACGGTGCGCGGGCTTCTCATTGCAGTGGCTTCTCTTGTTGCGGAGCACGGGCTCTAGGCGCGCGGGCTTCAGTAGTTGTGGCTCACAGGCTCTAGAGGGCAGGCTCAGTAGTTGTGGCGCATGGGCTTAGTTGCTGCGCAGCATGTGGGATCTTCCCGGACCAGGGCTCGAACCCGTGTCCCCTGCATTGGCAGGCAGATTCTTAACCACTGCGCCACCAGGGAAGCCCCTGGCCCTGAGTTTATAATAGATGAAGCTGAGCAATGAGTGAGGAGAGGTTTGTTATACTATTCCTTCCCCTTTCACCTCTTTTGTGTTTAAAATTTCCATAATAAAAGTGAAAAGATAAGCAAATAATAAAACAACCTTTACAAAAGTTTTATCTGAACCCCTCCTATTTGCATAGCACTATGCTAAGTGCAGTTGAGTGTGTGGGATCAGGTTCTGCCTCGAGGAGCTTTAAGTCCTAATAGGGGAAATAAAGCAAGCTCTCAATGAACCCAAATCCCAAGTGGGCTTTCGTACCTCAAGAGTGACCGAGGGAAAGTCCAATGGGGTTCAAGTTCCAGACGCCTGGTTAGTACTGTGTTAACTGAAACAGCCTTGTTATGAAGATTTGAAATACTGTTCCAACCTAACTTACAGTGCCCATGACACTAGTGACAGAGAACAAACATCTGTTATCTTACGTGTCCTGGGACGTGGAGGGAAAGCAGAGAAACTAATTTTCTTCCTGGTCAGTCCACAGCTGTGCTGGAGCGTACTATTTGAAAAGAAACGCAAAGATTTGGCTAGAGAATCAAGCTGGGGGTTGGAATGCTGAACCTAATGGGTGCAGTCAGGAGTGTGTCAGACGGAGATGATTTTACAGTGATTAGGTGATCCTAAAAATGTCCCTCAAATACGAGTTTGAGGCACTTTTCTCCTTTATCGAAATCATCTTGCCAAAGAGGTAAAACTCAAGTCTACTGGCCAAAGGTTTCTAATATCCTGGACAGTGCTGGGGAAATCTTGCTGACTGGTTTGGGTATTTTTCTTTTTCATAGGCCAGGCCGATCGTGCCCCTTTTACGCTTTATCCACCTGCAGACCAACCACGGTACAAGTGGACAAGTATCCAGGGCTTATACCTAGCCTACCCTGATTGGAGATGGTGTTCCCAAACTTTCAGTTCTACATCTACAGTTTCTTGACTTATAATCCAAGGTAACTAATTACCTCTATTATGGAATCTTCTACTAATTAAATGAGTGCTCTCATTTCCCAGTTTTCTAAGTTCTTAATAGGTCTCATTGTTGAAGCCATGAACCCCTTACATGAGCAGATGCCTCGATTCATTCTGCCCTCATGCCTGAATTTAAAATGAAATGCCGAAGCCAAATTATAAAAAGAAAGTAAGGGGGCTTCCCTGGTGGCGCAGTGGTTAAGAATCCGCCTGCCAATTCAGGGGACGCAGGTTCGAGCGCTGGTCCCGGAAGATCCCACATGCTGCGCAGCAACGAAGCCCGTGCGCCACAACTACTGCGCCTGCGCTCTAGAGCCCGTGCGCCACAACTACTGAAGCCCGCGCGCCTAGAGCCCGTGCTCCGCGACAAGAGAAGCCACCGCAGTGAGAAGCCCGCGCACCGCAACCAGGAGCAGCCCCCGCTCGCCGCTACTAGAGAAATCCGGCGCGCAGCAACGAAGACCCAACGCAGCCAAAAGCTAAGGAAAAAAAAAAAAAAAGTAAGGTACGTACATATAATCTGGTACATATAATTCGTGTAGAATTAAACTAACATGCTTTCAAATAAAAATTGTATAAAAGCATACTTTTCTAATTCCAGCTAAATGAAGGCTGTGTGAAATATCTGTAATTAGTAATCAGTGGAGCAATGGACGTGCATTTTGTAAACTTTAAAACAGTCTCCAAAAGTTATCTCTACTTGGGCTTCCCTGGTGGCGCAGTGGTTGAGAGTACGCCTGCCGGTGCAGGGGACGCGGGTTCGTGCCCCGGTCTGGGAGGATCCCGCGTACCGCGGAGCGGCTGGGCCCAGTGAGCCATGGTCGCTGAGCCTGCGCGTCCGGAGCCTGCGCTCCGCGGTGGGGGGGGCCGCGGCAGTGAGAGGCCCGCATACCGGAAAAAAAAAAAAAAAAAAAAGACAAAAGTTATCTCTACTTAAGCTCCCAAACATAAATCAAGCTCCTATTATATGCTGAGTACTAGGCACATTTCTCAGAGGCAAATGATGAGGCTTAACTGATACAATATAATAAGTACTACAACAGGTGAATATGAATATATAAGCAGAGCTATGGCGTGGAAAATTTTGTAAAGAAGTAAATAAGAAACAGGATCAGACCCTGAACTCAAGCAATTTCCCATCTAGTTCATTCTTTTTTTATATAAATATTAAAAATTTCCTATTCCTTTGAGGTCAAATAAGGACACGTTCCTGGAATGTTCCATCGTGGTGAAGAGCAGAGGCTCTGGTCCATCACCTACTGTGCAACCTTTGGCAAGGGACTTGACCTCTGTGAGTTTCCTCATCTACAAAATGGGCCAAATAGTACTCTCTCATAGTAGTGTTGTGAGGATGCAGATAGGTGACATGAAGAATGCTGGGGACAAAGCGCACACGGTACGCTCTCGATAAATATTAGCTATATTTAATGCCTACCCTTCCCTGAACAACAAAGCTTTCCACAGTAAAAGAAGATCCTCTCAAGGACAAGAGTTGGGGATTTAACAGGTTAAAAGTCCTAGAGAATGGACTGCGGTATTAAGACTAGTGAATCAGCACTTTCGTTGTTTACCGGTCATCTGCTCAGAAACACTGATTAACATGTTCAGAGGAAGAGCTCCAAGACGAATTCGAATGACCAGGAAAACAACAAACCTCCTTGAAAGACAGGCAATTTCCTTATTAAAGTTTTGCATTAGTAATAAACAGGTTATGTGACATTTGGGGCATAGGGGGGAAGGGGGAGAGAAAGAAATAGCACATCTTCACGTGCTAGACCCCAAAGCCCCAAAGATACAGTTAGGATTCAGCTTCTTCTGGTACATCTGCCTGCTCTTCTCAAAGTGCTGACCAGGAGCTTCCCTGGTGGCTCAGTGGTTGAGAATCTGCCTGCCAATGCAGGGAACACGGGTTCGAGCCCTGGTCTGGGAAGATCCCACATGCCGCGGAGCAGCTGGGCCGTGAGCCACAATTACTGAGCCTGCGCATCTGGAGCCTGTGCTCCGTAACAAGAGAGGCCGTGATAGTGAGAGGCCCGCGCACCGAGATGAAGAGTGGCCCCCGCTCACCGCAACTAGAGAAAACCCTCGCACAGAAACGAAGACCCAACACAGCCAAAAATAATAAATAAATAAATAAATAAATAAAAATTAAAAAAAAAAAAAAAAAGTGCTGACCAGGCATGGCCTGGGGCGGAGGACATCCAGCCACGTGGACCCACATACGACGAGCTTGTTGCAAGGGGCTTACATGAAGTGGGAGAGCGACCTCTCATGAGGGGACACAGGTCCAAGCTTAGTGAGTGAAAGAACTAGCAGTTTGTCCTGGCCTACCTTTGAGAGGTTATCAAAATATTTGACAGTTCTTCTATTTGATTGTTGAAGCAGTTTTATGTAGCATTGCCAGCTGCAGTGCAGCTCCTATCTTGAGATTCCGCTTACTTAGAAATGTTAAAGCCACCACCCTATAATTGACGGTGGCTGTTTATAAAATAATAATAAGTGATATTGGAAAACCATAAGAGAGCTTGAGAAACAAAGAGAAACCAAAGTTTCAGAAACATCTGGGTTATTCTACTTCCTGCTTTGAAGCATCATGTAGTTGGTACCTAGGGGGAAAAAAAGATGGTATTAGTATTATTATCCCTTTATAGACAAAAGATTTTAAGTATTAAAAATATCTGTATAAATTGAAAATATTCTTGAACTCTCAGTGGCTTCTGTATCCTATTTATGATCACAAAAGCCTGAATAAGATGCAGTTTCTAGCCCCTGGGTTTCTGGGAGATGTTTGAAAGCCACAGAGGATCAGACATATCAGCTCCTTCACCAAGGAGTCCTGGACTCCTAAGGTCACTTAACTCTGGGCCTCAAATCATGGCATTTAGCATTGGGAGACATCTCAGTAATCACTTAATCAGTTTTCCACAGGGAAAAGTTCCTTCTTGGTAAAATGGTAAGTGTTCCTTTGAAGCACATGTAAAAACAAGAATTTGAAATAGGCCTAAGAACATAGTCATATAAATCTGAAGCAGCAGCAGGGTTACACCTAGGCCTGGCACATGGTAGTTGCTCAATAAATGCTTCTTCCTATTTGATTATCAAGAGCCCCATCTGCTGGTCAAATGGAATTCATTTGCAGCCCTGCAGATAGTGATTAGAAAACCCACGTGTCAGAAAATTAGAAGAGGTGAAAGGAATATCAAAGGTGAAAGAGGCACTGGAGATCACCTGATCCAATCCATTTATTTTACAAACAAAGAAGCTTACTGTAATACTGGTGTATTCCTAACCAAAAGAAATGGAGAAAGTCAAATAATTTATCAAAATTATAGTTCATATAAAATATTGACTGTGAGACAGAGAATGAGTATGAAATTTTATAAGGTGAAAGTAATCCACACATTGAAGATGCTTTCTGGTCTAAAATTGATACCTGTTCTTCTCAGGGAAAAAGGTTAAATGGGAGTGTGGACTTGGGGTAAAACTAGGGTTTGAATCGAGGTTCTACCCGTGATGTTTCGTGGTTGAGATATTTAACTCTCTGCTTAACAGTCTTCATCCTTAGATTGTAAGTCATAATACTCTGCTATAAGAATGTAAGATCACCTATCTAAAGCTTAACAGCAGGCACAGAGTCAGAACCCCAAAACTGGAGGAGAAGAAGGAAGGATGGCTGTGGTCGTCACTATTATTAATATTGTGGACTAACAATAGCTTTCTACTTAGATCTAACAGCAGGATAGTCAGGAGAATTGGAGTAATGTATATAAAAGTTCTTTGTAAATTGGAAATACACAGTACAACTAAAAGTTACAGTTACAAGTTGGACACAGAGAGATGATGTTTAAAAGATTATACTTTTAGGGACTTCCCTGGTGGTCCAGTGGTAAAGAATCTGTCTTCCAATGCAGGGGACTTGGGTTCGATCTCTGGTCAGGGAACAAAGATCCCACATGCCACAGGGCAACTAAGCCCACGCGCTGCAACTACTGAGCTCGCACGCCTCAACTAGAGCCCACGTGCCGCAAACTACAGAGCCCATGCACCCTGAAGCCCGCGTGCCACAACTAGAGAGAGAAAACCCATATGCCACAACTAGAGAGAAGCCCGCACACCACAATGAATAGCCCGTGAGCAAGATCCCGCATGCCTCGGTGAAGATCCCACGTGCCGCAACTAAGACCTGACACAGCCAAAAAATAAATAAATAAGTCTAAAAAATTTTTTTAAATAAAAGATTACTTTTAATCATCAATTTAACAACAAATTTTTTTTTTTTTTTCCCGGTACGCGGGCCTCTCACCGTTGTGGGCTCTCCCGTTGTGGAGCACAGTCTCCAGACGCGCAGGCTCAGCGGCCATGGCTCACGGGCCCAGCCGCTCCGTGGCATGTGGGATCCTCCCGGACCGGGGCACGAACCCATCTCCCCTGCATCGGCAGGCGGACTCCCAACCACTGTGCCACCAGGGAAGCCCAACAAAATCTTTAAAAAAGAAAAAGTGAGGAACCTTTCTTTATTAAACTGTTTTAAAAACACAAGCTTTCATTTGCTATCTGGAAAGACTCTTCTGGGCTCTCTCTTTCTCTAAACTCGAAAACTGAACCGAACAATTCTTTCTTTGATTCACCTCTCTCTACTCACTTTTCATTATCTGCAACGTGAGCTAGAAGAAGCCAGTTGACACTTTCTACTTTCTGCCTGGAAATCTCCCCAGTCAGATCCATGGGTTCATTAGGTGCCTTTTCTATTTTCTACCTTACAGCAGGCAGCAGTGTTAACAAACCTGCTGCCTTTTCTTCAGCCTCCAAGGTCATTTTCCTCACTGTCTTCAAGCCCTAGTCAACAGTTCCCTGGGGACCTGTCACTTGGGTCTTCTCAAAGCTCTTCGAACTTGCATCCTCCACCTCCTCAAGACCCGGTCAGTTTCCATCCATTACTCAGTCCCAAAGCCAATGCCACATTCCCATCCCAGTTGTCTATGCTGCATAAAAGCCACCCCAAATCGTAGTGACTAAAAACAACAGCTTATTAATATTTCTCAAGGTTTTCTAGGCTGACTTGGGGTAGTTCTCCCTTGGGGTGTTTCAAGTGGTTGCAGTCATGTAGCAGCTGGGGCTGGATGTCCACAAGGCCTCACTCATAGGACTAGCAGTCAATGGTGGTGGCCAGCTTGGAGCTCAGCGGGTGTTGACAGGAGTGGCCACACGCACTTTCTCCATGTGGCTTAGTCTTCTCATGACCTTGCAGCTGGGTTCCCACCTGCATCCCAAGAGCTCGCATTCTAAGATGTAAGAAACAGAAAGTGCCAGGCAGGTTACAAAACTGCCCGGCACTGGCACAAGCTCACTTCTGCCATCCTCTGTTGATTAAAGCAGTCACAGGGCCGGCCAAGTAGTACAGGCTAGAGAAATCATCTCCACCTCTGGATGGGAAGCAGCAAGGTCACCTTCTAGAAAACAGGTGGGATGAGAGTTATCGTTGCAGCCATCTTTGGAAACTACAATCTGCCATTTAAGGATTAAAAAGCACACATACAGGGCTTCCCTGGTGGCGCAGTGGTTGAGAGTCCGCCTGCCAGTGCAGGGGACACGGGTTCGTGCCCCGGTCCGGGAAGATCCCACATGCCGCGGAGCGGCTGGGCCCTTGAGCCATGGCCGCTGAGCCTGCGCGTCCGGAGCCTGTGCTCCACAACGGGAGAGGCCACAACAGTGAGAGGCCCGCGTACCGCAAAAAAAAAAAAAAAAAAAAAAAATAGCACACATACAAAAACTATCAACCCAAAACAGGTGAGAGCAGAGGAAAAAGAAACATTAAAAAATTGAGACAAATAGTACAAAATGAGGACATACAGAAAAGCCCAAATGTGTAATAATCACAATTCCTAAAAATAGACTAAACTCACTCATTAAAAGACAAAGATTGTCAGAGTAAAACACAAATAAATAATGCTTCATGATACACAGACACCCCTAAGACATAAGAGCAAAGAAAGGGTTGAAAGAAGATGATAGAAAAATATACAGGGCAAATTCTAAGCCGTAGAGATCTGAGTAAGCTATATGAGACTACACAGACTTTGAGACAAAAAAATCACTATCAAATATGAAGAGGGTTGCTACATAATGATGAAAACTTCAATCCACCAGAAAGATAGGACAATCAAATTTTATAAAACTGAAAATATCTTTAAAATTATGATGACAGTAAAAAATAACACACATGAACTAAATTATCAATTTGTTAAGCAGTAACTCAAAAGCAAGCAAGACTAAATAATACATTGAATAGTCATACAAATGTTGTAACACTAGTTTTTTAAAAGCAAAGAAGTGATAAACCGAAAATTCAGATCAGGGGATACCTCTAGAAGGTATACCTCTAGAAGGCAGGGGAATGATTGGGTAAGGACTGAATACAAAGAGAGACTCCATGGTACTGGCCATATTCATTCCTATGTTGGGAATGGGTTCCCAGGATTTTATTCATTTTATTATGCTTCCCAAATTACATGTCTGTTTCATATATTCCTCTAAATATATTACATATGATATAATAAAATGTTAATTTGAAAAATGACACGAATCAGGCTTTATAGGGGAAACAAAGGAATGTAAGAGATCAAAACTACAACTTCATTAAATTAATGATCTGAGTGTTTTTTCATAGTCCAGACGTTTTGAGAAACACTAAGTTAGAATATAGGACAAAAAGTATATGATGTTCTAGTAGAAAATACAAGGGCTTTAGAGCTAGGCCCACTTTAGTTCAATCCCAGCTGATCCCTGTGAAATAGAGACAACAATATTGACTAGATTGAATTGTTGTAAGGATTGGAAATAATATGGATCAAGTACCCAGCAGGGTATTGTACCTTCCTTGTTGACTCAGCCTGCTATTCCTTTTTATGACACTAAGAGACACAGAAGATGGTTGGGGCCCTTGTTAGGATTAAATGAGGTAATAGATGTGAGGGAGCTTTTAAAAGTTGAGATATGTTATTATACAAACACAAAGTATTATGTGAAAAGATAGATATTAAAATTGTCAGATAATTTCCCATCATCTCAGTTAAAATAGTACAGCAGTTCTGAGGACTCTGAATTACAACTGTTCCAGCCTATTAACCTGGTCAAACCTTGAGTGCTCTGTGTTTAGACTGGCGCCCACAGGCTGCTATAAAGAGAAAACTCTTTTTCTGAGGTGGAGCAGTTGCCAACATAAACACTTAATGGCATGTGTGAAGGTTCATCCTTGACAGGAGGCATCCAAAGAAATGGACCTTATGAAGAGGCCATGCCATCCATTAACCAAAGGCAGTTCCTTGGCCTCCGGTCTCGGGGTGGCGTCATGCCACGTGCTGCGTAGAACTCATTTCCACCCTGCAATGGACAACATAAATCATAAAAACACTTTGTTAAATGGACATAAGAATAAGAGCAGACATTCCATGCTTCAACTCTATTTATCACACATGCCTGTGTGCACATTTCCACCACGCCCATCCCCGGGGGAGAATGTATAACCTTGCATTAAATAAAATTACAGAGCGTGAAGGGAAGAAGAGCTAAAGACAAGTTCAGAGCAGCTAACATTTCTGGAGCACCTAATACGTTCCAGAGGCTGTGCATTATCTCATTTAATTCTCGGAACTTCCTTAGGAGGCAGGTATTGTTACCTTCATTTTACTTAGAGGAAAAAGGCTCAGAGAATGTAAGTAACTTGTCCATGGTGACACAGCTGGTAATTGGCAGCGCTGGAATATGACTGCAAATCTGATTGATCCCAGGTCTGAGCTCCTAATAACTCACGGTATCGTCCATCTAGATCCATAGTAACCGTTGCTGAGACTCTGATATTAACATGGCTTACGAGAAGGATGTAGCCACCAAAATGGCTCTATCAATTTTAGTATGAGCACCTCAAGCGCAGTACATAATCTTTCGGGGAACTTATTTTTAAAGGAATATAGACAAGTTAGAGTGCAGGGACAGAGGAGTGATCATAAAGGAATCAGAACCAATGCATCTGAGGCTGAATAACTAGAAATGATAAGCCTGAAAAAATGGAAGTGCAGGAGAGGGTTTTACTATTTGAAATGCTTGGTGTCATTACGTAGTGCAGGTAGATATGTCTAAGTATAGACACAAGCACCTGAAACCAATGAACTAAAGAAAACAGAAAATAGCTTTCTAAAAGACAAAGAGGGAATTCCCTGGCAGTGCAGTGGTTAGGACTCAGCGCCTTCACTGCTGAGGGCACGCTTTGATCCCTGGTTGGGGAACTAAGATTCCACAAGCCGCGTGGCACAGCCAAATAATAATTAATAATAATAATAATAATTTTTAGAAAAAGACCAAGAGATATGAAGATGGAATGGGCTGCCTCTAGAGGTAGAAAGATTCTCATCACTAGCAGGTTCAACAGAAGTTAAAGGACACCTAAGCATAGATAATGAAATTAGGATTTGAATTGTCTCACATACTTTGTAACACATTATATGAATGTAATTCCACAAACTTGGCAACAACTGGCCTTTGGGTAATCTTGTGAAGAGAGCTGGACAACTGGGTGCAGCTGGGCTGGGGGGTAGGGTAGGGAGGGGTGGCCAAAGGCATGGAAAGAGGTAGGAGTTTCCATGCAAGGAGGTGCCCTTAAAAAATTATTGAGTCAAGGAAATTTCCTCCAGAGTGGCTGAAGCTGTCAAGTATAATGATCAAGATAGGTTGGCAGCCATGATTCCTTCTACTCTGAACTAGAGTAATAGAAAGTGGCCAGTTTCACAGAGAGAAGAGCATGAAGCAGACCCACAGAATGCATCAGAAATGGACAGCGGAATCCTTATAGTCCCTTGTTCTCAATCCTGGTACTCCCAATGCTCTGCATCCCTGTCCTGAGTATCGTGACACTCCAGCATCGGAATAATTTACCCCGTCTGCTTAAGACAGCTTGAGTGAGCTTCTCACTTGTAATTAAGAGTCTCAGTACATAAGAAAAACAAGTAAAAGCGATTTAGGGCAAAGTGTATTAGTACTTGAAACATTTAGGCAGATGAGTAGCCATTGTTTCAACAACAAATTAAAGGCTTCCCTCACACCAGGTCTGGGTTTAGGTGTTCCTCCCACGTTCCTCCTCCTATAGCAAAGAGAATTGGTCCGTTATCGTATATTCACTAAATTATAAACTCCACATGAACAGGGGTTGCGTTTTTCTTACCGATGTAACCCAACATTTGGCATTATGTCTTTTATAAGTAAGTATATACTTATTACTACCTTCAAAGACTGATCTGTGTCAGAAAATGGCAGTACAATGGAAACAATTGGTCTGCTTTGCAGAAGACCTGGGTTGTATTTCAAGCTCTGTAACAAATGAATCTCCATTTACTTACTAGCAAAGTGGGGAAATAACCTTTATTCCAGCTTTACACGTCAGGAATGTACTATTTACTAAGAACCTAAGTTACCTCACACTTCCCAATTCAAATAAACAACAGAGTACAATCTTCCATTTTTAAGCGATATATAGGATTTCCTCTCATTTTAATCCTATGAAGAGGATATTTTCTTTATAAACCTGTGGTAAACAGAGATGTGCTGCTCAGATCCCCTTGACGGACTCGCTGCCTAGCTGCAATCAGAGGGGCTAGCTGACGGCCTCCAGTTGTTAGCTTTGTCAGGGTTCACCTCAGCTTTCTAGCCAAGATCATGCTAATCTCAAGATGGCACCAGGCCAAAGATCTGAAAAGGCAGTGAGTGGTACAAGGGTCTAGCCATTTCCACCCAACATGTTTCTGACAGGCACTCTTTCCTCTGGAGCTCCCCATTGGGCGGACAGCAACTCTGTCAGCTACACATCACAGGATGACCTGGCTAATTGTGCATCCTTCCTTTACCTCTCACTGGAGTTACTCTCCACTAAACCGTTTTGCACTTCTAACTCCATTGTAGCATCCACCTCCTGGAGAATTCTGTGATAAAATCAAAGACTAGTTTGTTTCTAATCTAGGCCGTTAATTTACTCTCGCATTTATTTAACCGCTGCTGATGTTAATAATGCTTGGCAGGCTTTCTATCAGGCTGTGACATTTTGGCTTAGTGCCCCCAAAGCATTTTAAGTCTAGTACAAGGTATGATTTTTTCCTTCACATAAAACATTGCAATTTTACCAGCAAAATTATTTAAATACATTTCATTGTATCTAGTCAAGATACTTTTATTTTACTATAAATACAAAAACCAAACCAAACCAAAACTAATAGTTGTGACATAGAAAACCACACCAAACCTTAACAGCACCATCTGGTGGTGCTTGACAGGAACTGCTCACTGCTCAATCATTCAGGGAAAGACCTCTTGAAACCGCAACACCTTTGTGTTATCGTCTGTCCATCTAGTGTAATTAAGGTTTTAAAACAAGGCCAAATAACGAAAAATATAATTCAAGTTAAATCAAGGCTTTAAAGTTGGTGAATACATACAGGTGTTGTGTTCCTTTTTCAGAGAGCCTGGAGTATAGTAACCTCCTCTCCCCACATCTCTCATCACCATAGTACAGACTATTAACTTGCTTTGTTTTTGTTTGTGGTATTTAACAGTGTCTGAAATTTTATAAACATTTTTTAATCTTTTGATAATTTGGCTTCCCTACAAGGACATAAGCTCTATGAGGACAGAGCCCTTATCTTACTCATCCTTATAATCCTCAGTGCTGCCTGGCATATAATAGGTTCTCAAAACTTTTTGAATAAATAAATGAATCTTTTAATGAACAGCTACATTTAGATCAGCCTTGGAATTACAAAAAAACCCACCTGAGAGAAAATTTTACTGTAAACTTAGAGATCATGGGGTAAGAATTAAAGAGGCCCTAGAGAAGTAAAGTCCATGGCCAGTTAAGGGAGAACCAAAAGACCTGGCTAGAAGAAATTAGGGGAAGACCAGACTGGTCTACAGATGTTCTTATGTGCTCAAAACTTGGTTAATTACTGCAGATGAATGCCTGAAGGGAACTGTCATCTAACACAATTACATTTAAAACAACACTGACATAAATGTATAGCCTGTGCTTGAATATTTATAGGGATACCTATACCTACCTCACAAGGCATCCTGCCGACTACACTTGGAGACTTCAGGCTACCAACAGTAGCTTAAGACAGTCACAAGATGGGAGTGGATAATTAGAGACCAAAGATTAATACAATCAGTTAATCAAAAAACAAATTAAAAAGGTGTTAATTAGAAAAATTATTTATTTCTGCTCCTTTCATACATCTCATTGTTCAGGAAACAGTCTTACATACATATCGGAAATGATGCACTGTCACACACTCTGTTTAAAGGCAAAGCACCACAGGTAAAGCTGATCAGCTGTCCAGAGTTCTCAGCTTATGGGATCTCACTTCCTGATTTTACATTAATTTCTGAAAGTCAGAAGTGTCATCTCCAAAAAATGTTAAGGGGTTTGTAAAAAATAATCACTTTATTCAATATTATAGTTGTAGAAATGAAGTATATTTTAAGAAATAAAAAAAAGAAGAAAATGCCACTTAACATCGTTGGTATGTCAGTATAGGCCAGCAGGAAAAAATACTGATAAACTTGTCTCTGATACCAAGAAGACATTCTAGTCCAAGCTATAACACATTTCCTATGTTTTCACTAGATGTTTCTTTTCTGCTGCTTTTCATCCTTTTCCATATTTCATATCAGAGGACTTGTACAGCCTTTAAAACTTCATTAACAGGAGCAAATTCAGTATCCACCAATTTCTTCTCAAAAGGCACTCTAACCCATCAGATAGCCCCTGTAAAAATAAAATGTATAAACACAAAAAGTGAAAAGGAAGCACCATTTCAAAGTGTCCCAAACAAATTTTATGATGAATCAAATGACAATCTGAAAATATAATTGTGTGATTCCTCATTATGGTTCTTATTTCAAATCTTGCCCCCCAATAAATACAGTACTGGGCCTGGGTTCCATTATCCTTCTCCCTCAAAGGACAAAGTTACCAACCAATATGCTAAACAACAGAGGATGAGAAAAAAAAAAAAGAGAAAAAAATGTTACGTAAAAGTCAAAGAAAGAGTCAGAAACAATTTCCTTTGGACTCTCACAATTGCAACAAACATCACAAACCTTTTTATGGAAAGAAGCTGCTTTAGATTTCCTGAAAACCCTAATATTACCAAAGGAGAAAGTAGGAGGACCAGGAGCTGTTCACGCCTGGGAGGCGAGCCCTCATACCCTCCGGAAGCAGTGTGCAGAAGCGTCTGCCTTGCACCTGTTTCTTTAGGCAATGTCAAGATGGCAGGCAGGGGGCATTAGCTATAGCTGTTGAGCAAGTCAAACTTCACACTGTTCAAATAGGAGATCCTTTTACTAAATGTAGAAGTTGGGCCCTGAAATCCCATTTTTTTTTTTTTTTTTTTTTTTTGTGGTACGCGGGCCTCTCACCGCCGCGGCCTCTCCCGCTGCAGAGCACAGGCTCCGGACGCGCAGGCCCAGCGGCCACGGCCCACGGGCCCAGCCACTCCGCGGCACGTGGGATCCTCCCAGACCGGGGCACGAACCCGCGCTCCCTGCATCGGCAGGCGGATTCTCAACCACTGCGCCACCAGGGAAGCCCTGAAATCCCCTTTAAATTAAAGTATTAAAAGTCTGCTTTACAAAGTTCCAAACTTTTTCTTTTGCAATAAATCCTTGCAACCTATTATTCAGGATCTGCAGGATCAAGGAAAAAATAGCAAGATTGTGTAAAACTATCCACATTAAGGGTTGAATACACCCTGTCCCAGCTGATGCCTTTAGAACTTCTCTCCTTTTGATCCTGCCTCTAACACGAGTGGGTAAGCCTAACACCAATGGGCAAACGTCACTCAGTTTCCTCGTCTATAAAATGGAGTTACATCGAAGGATTTTAAGGATTATACAAGAGAATCTACTAATACAGTAACTGCTGTTCATGGTAATAAGCACTTGACAAACATTAACTATTATTAGTTCAGTGTCTCACATTTCTTCATCTCTAAGTTGGGGACAAAAAACTACTTCATAGGGTTGAGATCTACTGTAGTGCCTGACACAGAGCAGACACTCAAGAATTTCCTCCCTTCCAGCTTCTGGACTCACCTGACTCCCTCGGGTCTTGGGTCTACATGCAGCCAATGTGCTCTCCTTAGAACTCATTTATCCCTTTCCTTCTGCTCTACCAGCCTTGCCAGTCCACACTCTGAGTACAGAGAGAGCTTTCACCTCACACAACCGCTGTCACAACTCTGAGACAAACAATACTTCTCCCCTCCACTTCTCCCCCCAAAATTGAATAAAAAATAAAAAGCCTCTTAGTGTATATATCGACTTTGAAGACTGCCTCATAAATTTGCTACTGTAATGCCTGATACTTCATAAAAGGCAAACTTTAAGACCTAAGCTTCACAAGCAAAGAATCTGAAAAAGAACAGACCTATGTATATATATATATAACTGAATCACTTTACACCTGTACACCTGAAACTAATATAACATTGTAAATCAACTACATTCCAATACAGAATAAAAATGTTTTTAAAAAGATTAAACCTACAAAAAAATAAAATAAATTCTTTGTCAGATAATTCTAACAACAAGAAAAAAAAAAGACCTAAGCTTCACCACAAGAAAAACAAGTTCAAGATTTTAAGAAAGTGTCCACTAATATTTGCACCAGTGGAAATTACTCATCAGCTGGCTCACACTATGAAACAAAAGTACTGAGGACTCTTTAGAGACAGCTGCCTGTCTTCTACGTATACTGATAGGTGAACATGCACTTTTGGACACATATCTCTTGATACGTTGTGGTATTTTTCCTTGCAATTAGTATATGACCTATGCTTATGCATCAAATAAAGCCATGTTTTAATATGTAAAATTATATCAGTAGAGAATACATCAGGTCTTTTAAAAAGCATAAATCAGAAAATATAAAGCTAGTAGTACCATTTCACTGCTATTGTTTTCTCCTTTTTAAAGGTACCTCTTGTTAAAGGTGATATAAGATTCTTTGTGAGCGTGCAACCCTGGAAGTTATCATGAAGCATCTTACAGCATAGCCAACCTTTATCTCAGATGTTAGCAACTTATTTGATCTGAAAAAACTCATGGTTACTGATGTTTTTTACTTTTTGTTGCTGCTGCTGTCCCATTTATTATATATCAAACTGCTTATATATGATGGGTCCTCAAAGAGAATGTATGCGCAAGAAGACACATTCCTTTCTTGCTGGTGGTACTAACCACACCCCTATCATGTGCAATATGTAGGCTCAGAGACCTGGCTCATCATCTCTTTGGGGGCCTGCAAATATTCCAGAAAACGCAACACTGTTGCTTCCCTTATTTTCCCAAACTGTCCATTGTTTCTCCCCACTCCACACTCAAGGTACCAGGCATTAGGAGCTGTACATGAGAAATCATATCAAAGAGGGGATCATAAAGTCCTTCCTCTTAAAAATTTAACTCTTAGATTTAGCTTCACAGCAAGTTACAGAAAGCAGCAATTTTCTATTTAGACTATTGTTCTGCTTTGACTATATCTAAATATAATTTACACCCAAATCCCAGAGAGTATACTCTTTTTTTTAAATTTATTTTTCGCTATGTTGGGTCTTCGTTTCTGTACGAGGGCTTTCTCTAGTTGTGGCAAGTGGGGGCCACTGTTCACTGCGGTGCGTGGGCCTCTCACTATCGCGGCCTCTCTTGTTGCGGAGCACAGGCTCCAGACGCGCAGGCTCAGTAGTTGTGGCTCACGGGCCCAGCTGCTCTGCGGCATGTGGGATCTTCCCAGACCAGGGCTCGAGCCCGTGTCCCCTGCATTGGCAGGCAGATTCTCAACCAGTGCGCCACCAGGGAAGCCCAGAGAGTATACTCTTATTTCTTATTTCCTATTGTTATCTTAGTCAGCAATCTTGGAAACTGGCCTATAGAATGTGGAAAAGACAAATGTTTACATAAATAATTGCAAAAGTAAGACAGAAGCAATCCAGAGAATTAAACACTTTTCAAAACCTTTTTGTAAGTAGTAGATAGCTCTGTTATCCTAAAAGTCAAATGCTCAAGCTAAAAGAAAAACACACAGCCTAAGGAGAAGACCTAAAACCTTAAGGAAGAATGGGAAGCTTAAGCAGAATGAGAACAAATCTGGTTCTATGGACAAAACCAGCTCACTGCTTCTGTTCTGCTATATGCCTCCAAAGGTTCTTTCTGTTTTCATTATTAATTTTTAATAGCCTCTTTATCCTCTCTGGGAGCCTCCTCTTTTCCTGTTTTCCTATGAAAAACTTCAGACTCTTCTATTGGTATACCTCTGGCAACAAGGGTAGAACAAAGAGGAACAAAAAGAGGAGGCTGGAGTCCCTGTCCTCGTACAATTTAACAAATGCCCCAAATTTTTCCCAGGACAAAAATAAGAGCCATTGGCAGTCTGATGGAGCTACACGGCCACACAGGTATTCAGCTGACAAAGAACACTGCTCTCTTTTCCCATATTGCAGGGTTAAGATGGGAACATGAGTGCAGGATAAGTATTTGTGACTTTCTAGAAAGTCTGTCCATTCTACCCCAGATGTGTTATAGATATGGACAGGTTAAGCCATAGAACAAGTGAACTTGTGTAATTCAAACACATTCCTATTTTCCCTTTTACTGTCTCATAATAAAATCAGAAAATATCAGTTTTAAGAAATCAGTACAGTTGACACTTGATGTTTAACATATTCCCTAAAAAATGAATTTTCTAAGAACTAATCTTTGTATGATGTTTGCCCAAAGTTCCTGTAGTTACTAATGTATCCATAGGTGAAATCAGAATATAGGGAAATATGATCAGACTCATCTACATTTAAAATGAAAGATCTCAAACAAAATTATAAAAGTTGCCATAAAACCAATTTATTTTTGTTCTAATGATAGTGTTCATTTTCTGAATCAAAATAATCTAATATATATATATATATATATATATATATATATATATATATATATGAAATCCTTTCCACATCTTTTTGGAGAGGCAGTAACTCGCCTTTCCTGTCCAATGCTTAGTGGGTTTTCCTCATATCAATATTCAAAGAGCGGCAGCAATTAATGGCCCAAAAGTATTCCTTACTGTTATTATTACTATGGGAATTCCATATGTTACAGATGAACCAAAAAGCCCTTTAGAGAAATGTCTCCAGTCAGTGGTCACTGATGCTACAGCAAAATAACGGGATTTTCTCATGAACATGTATGGAGATAACAGTCAGGAAGACCTATTCGTCTCAATTTTGCTACTAACTATAGCTATAACCTTGAGCAAGTCACAAATTTCTCCTGTTCTCGAAATTTTCATCTGTTTAAATGAGGGTTAAATTAAATCTCCTATGATTTTATGTGATCCAGGTAATTATTTTACCAGTTTGCAAGTTAAGTTGCTGATTATACAAAGTACTTAATAACTTACGGCAGTTTCATTCTCATGAATACTCTAGCCATGAAAAAACTCAATAGGACACAGACGAATCCAATGAATAAAAGGAGAAATCTATTGAGCTTCGGAATGTTTGGTGCATTGGATCGGTCCAGGATTATGAAACCTAAACCTCCCATTGTAAACAGGAAGCTGGATGCAAGTCCTTCCATAATATATTGTCCATTTACTCTGAAAAAGAAAGACCAGAGCAAACAATAAATGAAAATTCCCAGAAAAATAAAAAACTCTTTCCTTAGACTGAAACTCCTATTTCTGCTAAAACATTTTTGTGTTTATTTTTTATTATTACTCTTACAACTATTTTACCATATTTCTGGCTATTCATTTCAATAAATATTTACTGAGAGCCTATTATGTATCAAGCACTATTTAGGTTCTGGGGACACAACAATGAACAAAACAGACACAAATCTTTGTCTTCATGGAGCTTATGCTCAAAAAAACCTTTCAAACTTCAACTAACACAACTGCCTATGTAAAATCAATACTCATATATATACATATATACATATTTATATATTTTTTGGCCATGCTGCACAGCTTGTGGGATTTTCGTTCCCAACCAGGGGTTGAACCTGGGCCCTCAGCAGTGAGAGCCAGAGTCCTAACAAATGGACCACCAGGGAATTCCCAATACTCATATATTTTAATTATTAGCTTAAAAAGCCAATTAATATATGTACATGAACCCTTTACCCAGAACTTTAGTTTTTGAAAATTATGTTATTTAAATTTCTACTATCAATTTCAAATTAAATTTGAATTGGTTAATGTTTCCTGAGTTTTAATAATTAATAAATCTCTTGGGGCTTCCCTGGTGGCGCAGTGGTTGCGCGTCCGCCTGCCGATGCAGGGGAACCGGGTTCGCGCCCCGGTCCAGGAGGATCCCACATGCCGCGGAGCGGCTGGGCCCGTGAGCCATGGCCGCTGGACCTGCGCGTCCGGAGCCTGTGCTCCGCAACGGGAGAGGCCACAGCAGAGGGAGGCCCGCATACCACAAAAAAAATAAATAAATAAATAAATAAATAAAAAAATAAATCTCTTGTTTCAAAGTGAACTTTTTACAAGCAAGCAAGTTCTTAACTAAGGCTTCATGAACCCCACAAAGATGTCCAGCAATCTATAAACCCTTTAATTTTTGTATATACACGTATCTGATTTTTCTAGGGATGAAGAGCTTTCAAATTCTGAGAGCTCACAGACCCCAAAAGGCAAATTCCTCTGTTAAAGATATGATTTATGCATAGGCACATATAAAGAAGGCATATATATTTTTGCTAAACTAATTGTTTTAATTGAAAATGCAATACATGCAGCAGTTTCAAACTCAAATGACGAGACAGTGAAACGTCTCCCTGCCATCAAGATCTCCTGTCATCCAGATCCCCTCCACAGAGATCACAATAATCTTTCCAGGAATATTCTATGCATGGAATACCACTAACATAAGTGTAAATACAAACATATAGCTATGTTTAGGTAGACAGTTACCAAGTGGATTGTATAAGGCAATACAACAAGCACTGCTCAGGTGAAACAAACCACACTGTTTTGGTGTTCATTGCCTACATGGAACTCCCAAGTCTCAAAAATTATTTTTCCTATGTAATAGTATATCCAGCGGTCCACAGATTTTTTCTTAAATGACCAGATTGTATATATCTTAGGCTTGCCGGCCATATGGTTTCTATCACACTTAACACAGTAGCCTGAAAGCAGCCATAGATAGTACAGAAACAAATGGGTGTGCCTAATTCCAATAAAGCTTTACTTACAAATAAACAGGTACCTGTGGTTTGCTGATCCCAGAACAGCCTATAAATGAATTTTAAACTGATACCCTCCTTTAAATAAGTGATCATGTCAATCATTGTGAAATATTTTATTTCCTAATAAGTGAATACATAAATAATATACTTCTACTCTTGTTCTTGTCCACTTCCTGCAATCTCTGAATTTAGCATTTTAAAACAGCTAGTGTCTAAATACAGATGCACCCAATAGGTTGCACTGTATTTTTAAATAAGCAGGCATGCCTCAGTAATCTTCCTTCCCACCACCAAATCATTCAAAATGATATCTTTTACCTGTAGGCCAAGAAAGCTACTGGTCTCTGATGCCCGTGTTCATCAGTCATGGAGCCGACACTTGGAGGTTCGACGATAACATCATAAATGATTCCTAAATGAAAGACAACAACATAGATTAGATTGGATTCCTAATTTTAAAATAGATTTAAAGTTTTTACTGTCTCTAAAGGTGCATTTATATTTAAATAGGACTGCTTTGATGTATTATTATAATCAAATGAGGCCCAGCTTACCTCCTAAACTTCAGATAAACCAGAATTTATCTTCAGAAATTCAAGTCAGTATTTTAGAATGACTTGCAAAACATAAAAGAAATTCATTCAGTATTGTTTCAAACTCAAGAATGACTCCACAATAAAGCAGATTTAACATTAAAGGCTATTTTTAGTTCAAGAAAATGTTCCACATATACTTGGATTTGTTTCTTTAAATTAAGAGGTAACTAGAGAAACTTTCTTGCTTAAAAGTAAAATGAGACATTTTTAAATCACACCACTAGGCAGACTGGCAATACTAGAGATTCACAATCATTAATGTTAATATCCATCATTATGTCATAATGTCATCATGATCATTTATGCTAATGTCCATCAACACTGTTTCTCAAATCTCCCACTGTCAACATCTACTCTTGATCTTCACTGTTTTCCATCACCCCTACCTCCAGTTTTTCTTAAGCACAGCACGACTGTCTCCCTCACCTCTGACTAACAAAACAATCACTTGGGAATTCCCTAACTCACCCCCACCCCCCAAACCAAATCTACAAACTGGAACCTGCATCCATCCTCACCTCCAGCTACAACAGAGGAAGAGTCCCTCCTGCCCTCACCATGGGATCCCTCTGCAATAATAAGGACTCCGCCCCCCTTGCCATTTCAGAGACTTTGTTCCATGGGCTACCTCTTCTCTTTCCTGTATTTTCAACCTCTTGTTCTCTACATCAACTTTCCCTTGACACCAGATCCTCCTAGTTAACATTCTACTTCTATGCTTCCTTTGTGAAAGGGGGCCAGGCTTCCTTCTGGAGGAAAAAAAAAAAAAAAAAAAAAGGTTACCTCTCTGTCTCCACTTCCTCACTTATCCTTCATTTTTCAGCTCACTCCGATCTGGCTTCTGCCACCACTGATATTACTCTCGCTCAGGTGGCTAATGGCCTCCATGTTGTCAAATTCAAAGGACACTTTTCAGTTCTCATATTAGGAGGTCTCCTAGCAGTGCGTGATCCAGTTTACTAAATCCATTTTCTTGGAGTAAAAAGATGGCTTCTCATGGCTTCCGTGACACTCCTGTCCATGTTTTCTTGCTACCTCTCTAGCTGAGCCTCCTGTGCTATAAAACCACTAAACGTTCGGAGTTCCTTAGGGCTCGATCCACTATCCTCTTCTTTTTCTACCTTCTCTCTCCAACGGAACTTATCCCTTCCCAGGGCTTTACTTATGCTGATGATTCTCAATGTGCCAAAACCTACCGAATCACGTTAGCACTGTTAAAATTAGACGTAAGCTCCCTAAGAATAGAAACTCTATGCTCTTCAATATCTGGCTTATGGGAGTTCAGAAAACATTTGTTATTGACTAATTACAACACAAACCTCTTTTCTCAGTTCTAGACTCCTACCTGGAAACTTGACATATCCAACTAATTATATTTGGTTATGTCCAACTATTATATATCCCAAAGTGACCTCTGGGTTCACCATTCCCAACCAAAAAAACTTCATTTCTTTAGTCTCAGAAAATGACACTTCCACCTACTTGGTGCTCAAACTAGACACCAGGAAAATTCCTTCACATCTCATTTTCCCCCCACATCCAATCAATCATCATCAAGATCCACTGAATCTATTTCCAAAATATCTTTCATTATACATTCCTCCATCTCTAGTGCCACCAACTTCGTCTACTCTAAGTCAACTACAAAACCCACCTAATTGGTCTCTCAGTCCCGCATTTGTCCATACTTTTCCCTCTGCCTAGATACCCTTTCCCCCAATCTTTCAAATTTTGGCTAACGTGTCCTTTCCTCAGAAACCACATTCTAAAGTAACTGATGTTCCTAACTCTGACTGTTCTCGCATAACCTCTTGTTCTTTTCCTTCAATGCACTCATGGCAATTTGCGGTGGAAAAAATAACGTAATGGAGAAAGATTTATGTGATGTTTAACGTATCTCAACCAATGACATTATAAGCCTCAGGAGGGCAGGGCTCTTACCTGTTTCATTCATTGTTGCCTCCAGTACCTAATGCCTGGAACTTAACAGGAACTCAGTACATTATCTGATAAATATTTCTCAGCAATAAATATTGTTTATTTATAAAAGTACACTCAGTTTCTAGAAGACTCCTTTCCAGTGGCAAAACCAATTCCTTGTATGAGACAACTCATGGCCTTGGCCACTAAAAGGTGTCCTTTCACTTTCCCCCAGAAATTAGGGCAACTCCCCATTACAAAAATAGACGGAAATAGTGGCCAGAATGAAAACTGTGAGGCTCCCAGCAAAGGCCCTGGCTCCAAGGGAAGTAAGGGTTACAGGAAAGTTTTCTAGCAGATGAAGACTTACTAAAAGAAAAAAAAAAATGCCACATGCATTTAAAATTTTGTTTATTCAATCCAGCACCTATTAATGTGCTGAGCAAATGTGAATGCTAATGCAATGCTAGGACAGTATCTTACCAACATCAAAAATATTTTAAACGTAATTTATTTAAATGAACGTAAGTTAACTGTCACTGTTCTAGATTTGGGAGAAGGGTAAATCCAAAGGTTCATCCTAGAACTAAGCCTGCATAATTTCAGATACTTCCCTCTTCAGCGCCAACTATTTTCACAAGACATCTATGAAAATGAAGATGTCTGACTATTCCCTTAAAAAACAGAACCAGCTGCTCTTGCTGTCCCTAATCTGTGGAGCTTCAATTTTATCATTTCCAAATTAAGTGCCCCACTTCCCAAAATCTAAAAGTGCAGTAGCAGTGTTGAGTAAATCATGGAACTGCGGCTTGAAAGGGTGGTAGCTATGAAAAGACTGTAGCCAGATTGCCAACTCACCACTATACAAAGCGACGCCCCTTTTGCAAAGGACAGGATAAAATGATAATGCAGTGTTCAACGGTAATGCTATTTTCCTTATTCTTTAGATTTTCAACTTCCGCTCTCTCAAATACGCGATACCTTCTGCAAATCTATCTCCAATCTCAAATATTTATCAAAACTGTGGTTTCGAAAGATTACATTCATATTTATTGTTTATCGGGGCAAAAGCAACACCGAACCCTTAGGTTTGAGCTAACAAACCTAAAGGCTGTCAAGTCTCTTCCAAAGTTCCAGGAACCGCAGACAAAGAGAAGGTAAAAGTCCCACACCCTCCTGACGAACCGTGGAAGTAGAATGGGCCAAAAGAGATTTTCCCAGGGCCTTTGTCAAATAACGTACGCCATGCAATAAAAAGAGCAACCATCTGGGCTTGAAAATTATTCGGCTCGGACCGCCTGGCTAAGAGATCAGGAGACGGAAGGCAATGAGAGCGAGAACAGGAGTCCCCTCAAGATACAGGACAGGGCGTGAGGGCAAATAAACCTTTGGGCCGTTAACACTCGGGACCCCAGAGTTTCCCTCCACCCTCGGAAAAGATCGAGAGGAGAGCGATGCTTTCCCGGGCTGAGAGCGGAACAGACGCGCCCCCGGGGCAGGCCGGCTCCCCGCGCCTCAGCGCCTCTGGGGCCCCAGGCAGGCCGAGTTACCTCCGGTGATGAGGAAGTAAGACACCACCACCAGAGCGTACACCGTCATGGCCGACGGCATGTGCACCCAGGGCGGCTTCTTCAGCTTCAGGTTGGGACATTCGAGCACTAAGAACGGGACTCGGTACAAACTCTCCATGTTGGTGGCGGCAGGAGCAGCGGTGCGCCGCCAGTCCCACACGCCTCCCGGGAACAGGCCCGCCCACTCTTCCCCCGGCGCGTGCGCGGGGAAGGGAACGGCAGGTCCGCAACGCTCTGAGGCAGTGTTTACATCCATAGAAGAAAAGAAGAAACTATAAAAACGGATAGGTGACAAGACTTAAAAAATTATATATTATTGAATCTTGTGAGGCAAATATTTGAGTAAGAAGCTCAGTTATAGCCGATGAATAAACAGGTGATTTCTGTACCTTCAAGGACCTGCAGGCCTTTAGACGTGGCCAAGCCGGAGCAGCAGAAGGACCAGGATGGATCTGAGCCCCTCCCACTTGCTGATACTGGGGATTTGGAAGCTGATTGGACGCAGGACGCTCTAAGTTCCCAGAGCCAGAGGATGTATGGGGACGTTTGGAAAGCTTTGCCTTTTTTGTTAGGGGGTTTTTCAAGAGCTTGAGAAAGTCCTACGTTGCTGAGCTTTTATTTCCTGATGTAGCAGTGGTGACAGTAGTAATAATTGTTACTAATAATTGTTAAATTAATGTATTATAAAATTAAAAATACATATCGAGTTTAGATCTATCACAGAGGTCAAGAGGACATCTCCACAAGATAGATGTCTAAAGTGGATACCTTGACGTGACCAAACTACTATTTTAAATAACTAGTGTCCTCTGCTATTTTCGTAAATGCTAAAATCTTTCAGGCCAAAAATCTTGAAATCGTCCTGATTTCTCTGTTTTTTAAACTTCTGTATCCAAAGTATTAGCAGATCTTTTTGGTTGTACTATCAAAAATATCTTTAATTCATCCACTTTTCTCCATTCCATATTTACCACCCTAGTGGAAGCCACCATCATCTCTTGCCTGGGCTATGTTTACAATCCAAGTGGATGAAAATATTTGATGGAGAATTTGTCTTTGGGGATGGACTAGATGGCCTAAAAAGCTTTTTTTTGTTTTCTGTTTCGTTTTTGTTTTTTATATACTCTCTTAAGATACTGCTAATACCTGTTTTCTTTTGGAATAAGAGTTCAAAGTGACTGCTTATATAAATCCAGGAGAGACTGATATTTTTATAATTGAGCCAATATTTTTATGGTTTTTGTTTGTTACTGAGCTCATGGTGTTTTACAGGATGGCATGCATTGGTTCTGCACGTTAGTGACTCGATTACTGAGAAATTGTTAAAATACCACAGTAGTAAAAATATTTATAAAACATTGCAGCATCTAACTCTAAATACAGATGAGGCTTGCTGCTCTTATTGTTTAATAGTGAGAGTCTCCCCCGAGTCTTACTCAGTGTGTATTAAGGAAGGGATGTTAATCTTAGATTATGAGAGGGTCACTAATAACACCAGTAATAAAGGGTGTTTACACCAGAGCCAGCATTTACATACAGGAAGTTTTTCTGGGGACTATAAAGCAGAATGTTTCTGAAATACCCATAGTTATATAAACAAGGAAAACTTTGGAACAATTAAAAAGATGTTGCCTTGAGAAAATAAGGAAAAACATAGAAATTAAAAGTTTTTAAGCTTCCCGGGACTTCCCTGGTGGCGCAGTGGTTAAGAATCCGCCTGCCAATGCAGGGGACACGGGTTCGAGCCCTGGTCCAGGAAGACCCCACATGCCGCGGAGCAACTAAGCCCGTGCGCCACGACTCCTGAGCCTGCGCTCTGGAGCCCGCGAGCCACAGCTACTGAGTCCACACGCCACACCTACTGAAGCCTGTGTACCTAGAGTCCATGTTCCGCAACAAGAGAAGCCACCGCAATGAGAAGCTTGCGCACCACAATGAAGAGTAGCCCCCGCTCGCCCCAACTAGAGAAAGCCCGCGTGCAGCAACGAAGACCCAATGCAGCCAAAAATAAATAATAAAATAAAATAAATACATTTATAAAAAAAGTTTTTAAGCCTCCTTTATATCTTCAGAAAGGAAACTAACTTTTTAAAATTATTCTTTTTTTTTAAATGTATTTATTTTATTTTATTTTAGGCTGCGCTAGGTCCGTGTTGCTGTGCGTGGGCTTTCTCTAGTTGCGGCGAGAGGGGGCTACTCTTTGTTGTGGTGCACGGGCTTCTCACTGAGGTGGATTCTCTTGTTGCGGAGCACGGGCTCTAGGCGTGCGGGCTTCAGTAGTTGTGGCTCGTGGGCTCTAGAGCGCAGGCTCAGTAGTTGTGGCTCACGGGCTTAGTTGCTCCGCGGCATGTGGGATCTCCCCAGACCAGGGCTCGAACCCGTTTTCCCTGAATTGGCAGGCAGATTCTTAACCACTGCGCCACCAGGGAAGACCCGGAAACTAACATTAATTAACCACCTCTTGGCAGATGTATTATGTTGTCATTTATGTTAGTTCTTATTTACTCTTCATGACAATTCTATTAGGTAATTACTAATGTCACCACTTTACATATGACAAAACTGAAGCTTGGGAAGTAAAACAAACTCAAAAAGTATATTCTGTGATTGGATGAGAACTAAAGGCAATTGCCCTAAATATAAAACAGATTTAAGATGTTTAAGATGAGACAAGTTTATATAATTATCCTTCCTCTTATATATTCTGGGGCCAAATAATTCCATATACATTGTAGAAAAGACACAGAAGTTTTAAAAAATATAAATTTACTAATAAAAAATAAAACTGCCAAGTCAGAACACATCACATTCATCTATATACCGAATTATTACTGTTACTTCTTTACTCTGTTCTGAAAGGTAAGTTTGTTCCAGGAACCAATTCACTATTTTTTTTAACATCTTAACCTTTCAGGTATTTTCCAACTTGAGTTTGTAATGTTATACAAGCCAGGTAAAAAAGAAATCTTTCATGAGTAAAATTTGCACATCTGTTACCATCTGTGTCCTAACCAACAATCTTCCTATAGAAAATGTTTTGTTTAAACACAGCATAAACTTTGTAACTGAAAACCAAACAAATAGTGAATATAAGCACGGGCGTTAGAGCATGCCCTTAAATAAGCAGAATCTTATTCAGCGGGGGGCTATTGTATGTAAATGAAGAAAGGACAAACGTTGGAAGAAACAAATACTTAAAACTTTATGGGGACTTCCCTGGTGGTCCAGTGATTAAGAATCCGCCTTCCAATGCAGGGGACGTGGGTTCGATCCCTCGTCCGGGAACTAAGATCCCACATGCCGCTGGGCAATTAAGCCCGCGCGCCACAACTACTGAGCCCATGCGCCACAAACTACAGAGCCCACGCACTCTGGAGCCCGCGCACCACAACTAGAGAGAGAAAACCCGCACGCCACAACTAGAGAGAAGCCTGTGCGCTGCAACGAAAATTTCCGCATGCAGCAACGAAGATCCCACAACTAAGACCCGACACAGCCAAAAATAAAATAAAATTTAAAAAAAAAGAAAAGAAAAAAACATTATGTACAGTAGAGCCTATCATTTTAAGCTACATATAAAAGCAAAACTGACAAATTTTTACTGTGCACAATCAAATCTAAACTCAAGGAAAAAAGGAGCATGTTTAACATAGAAAGTCGTACTAAAAAGCCTTGAAGTCAGGAATGGCTCTGCCAGTCAAAAGAGAAGGGAGACCCTACAAATAAGTTTTTAACTAAATTCTAAACAAACCAGAGCTACCAAGGCTATTAATACTACTGACTTCAGTTTGACATCAGTTTATTTAAATATGTACTGGAGAGGAAATTAGTAGCTTTGTTTCTGTCAGATAATAATACACAATTTTATCCTAGATTTATTTCCAAAGACATTTTGCAGTTTAGATGACGATCCCTTTGAACTATGCTCTTTCCCTCTGGGTTCTGCATATGCAAGAGTATGTTTATTTCCCCAGCTCAGCAAGTATTTATTGAGTGATAACTCTATGCCAGTCACTGTGTGAGGCATTATTATGACTCATGATCTATACAAACTCTTTCTAATGTGATATGTATGAAATTGTGGATTTTGTTATTTCTGTCATTGTTTTAAAGTTTGAAAATCAAAATTTGCAAGTAAAACATAGGTACATGCCCATTGTAACAACAGAGACACACATGGAACAATTTCCTTTCATCACTGCTCTCATTTTAGTTTTCCTTCCAGAGGTAGTGAGGCCCCTGGGATTAGTTCTGGAACGCACAATTGGAGTAAATGTACTCAGGTCTGGAAGAATCCCCACCTTGGTTTCTGATCCACAGAGTGAGGGCTCTAATGGTAGGAAAGGCTAAGTGGAACCAATAGAACTGCCTTTACCTTCCAAAACAATAAATCAGAAGTGACTGCAGAGATTGATGTCACCATCAAGGACTTGAAAGAGGCGGAGTGGGAATTCCTACCACATTCCATTCAGTTAGGCAATTTGGCCCTTTTAAGGAAAGATGAATCTTGGAGAACAACAATGAATGAATGTAAACTTAATCATGCGGTGCCTCCAATTGCAGCTGCTGTTCCACATGGGGTTTCATTGCTGGAGCACGTCACATCCCCTGACACCTGTTAGGTGGCTATTGAGCTGTCAAATGCTTTTTGATCTATACATTGGTAAAGGCCATCAGAAGAAGTTTGTTTTCAACTGGCAGGGTCAGCAATACACATTCACAGCCTTACCTCAGGACCATGTCAAATTTCCAACCCTATGTCCTAATCTGATTTTCAGGAACTTCTTTTTATTGCCTTTTCATTTGCAGGCTATATGCCATTGCATTGATGATATGATGATTGGACCTAGTGATCTAAGTAGCAACAACACTAGATACGTTGGTAAGACACACGCATGATAGAGAATGGAAAACAAGCACAATAAAACATCAGGGGCTTCTCACTGAAATTTCTAAGGGTCTAGTAATTTATTAACATGTGAGATATTCCTTCCAAGGTAAAGGATAGTTGCTACATTGATTCCTCCTTCCACTAAGAAAGATGCACAATGAATGCTTAGGGAACTACTTAGGATTTTGGAGACAACATATACCTCATTTGGTCATGTTATTCCAATTTATTTAGTGAGTAATCCAATAAGTTGCTAGTTTTGAGTAGGACCCAGAACCGGCAAAGGCTATGCAGCAAGCCCAGCCAGCCAAGCAAACTGTTCTGTCACTTGGGCCATATGACACAGCACATCCAATATCATTTGTGATGTCTGTGGCAGACAGGGACGCTCTATGTAGCTTTTGACACGTCCCTTGAGGTGCATCACAGTATGGAGTGCTAAGAGTTTTAGAATAAACTTATGTCATCCTCCGCAGATAAATAATTTACTTTGAGAAATAGCTTCTGGCTTGCCACTGGGCGTTAGTGGAGACTAAGCTATTGACAATGGGCAACAAGTCACCATAAAACCTGAACCAGCCATCACCAATTTGGCATTGTCTGACCTATCAACTCATAAATGCGGGCACCCACAGCAGCACTCAATCAACAAATGAAAGTGTTCTGCAGGAGATCAGGCTTGAGTAGGTCCTGAAGGTACATGTAAGTTGCATGAGAAACATTCTAGATCCACATGACCCACATTCCTGCCACATTGCCTCTTCTCTCTCAGCTTGTACACATGGCATTATGGAGAGTGCCCGAGGACCAGTTAACTGAAGAAGAAAACACTGCGGACTGTTTTACAGATAGTTCTGCACAATGCGCTGGCACCACCTGAAAGTAAACGGCTTTGCGCTCCAGCCTCCCTTGAAGCAAGTGATGAGGGGAAATCTTCCCAACGGTCAGAATGTTAGCCCTGCACTTGGTTGTTCATTTTGCCTGGAAGGAGTGTTGGCCAGAGTTGCAGGTCTGTAGTGATTCATGGGCAGTGGCTAATCATTTGGCTGAATGGATGGCCAGGGAATTAGAAGGAATACAATTGGAAAGTTATTAAGGATGTCTGGAGGAGAGGCATATGGATAAACCTCTCTGCATAGGTATGAAGTGTCAAGATATTTGTACCCCATGTGACTACGCACCAAAGAGCAACCTATGTAGGGAACGACACTCATAATCGGGTAGATAAGAGACCCATCCTGTGGACATCAGTCACCCTCTTTCCCCAGTCATTCCTGTCCTTGCCCAGTAAGTCCACAAACAAAGGGCCCTGGCAGCAGGGATGCAGGTTATGCATGGACTTTCACTCATCAAGGCTGATCTGGCTAGAGCCACTGCTGAGTGCCCGACCTGCCAACAGTAGAAATCAACAATGAGTCCCAGGCTGGCACCATTCTCCCGGAAGATGAGCCACCCACTTATCAGCGGGTTAATTACATAGGAACACTTCCAATAGGCACTTGGTTCTTACTGAAATAGATATTTACACTGGATACAAATTTTCCTTCCTTTCTCACAACGCGGCTACCAAAATCACTATTGTGTGGACTTGAGGAATGCCTTATTCAGCATCATGTTAAACCACACAGCATTGCTTCTGGCCAAGAAACTTGTCTGACAGCAGATGAATTGTGGCATTTGGCTCATGTTCATGGAATTCACTGGTTTTATCGTGTGCACCATCACCTTGAAGCAGCTGGGTGGAATGGTGGAATGGGCTTTTGAAAAGTCAGTTATGATGCCAGATTAATGTCAGCACCTTCTGGGACTAGGACAATGTCTTCTAAGATGCAGCATGTGCTGTAAATAAGTGATCGATATATGATGCTATTTCTCTTAGAGCCAGGATTCACCAAGGCCAGGAATCAAGTGTCAAAGATGGAAATGACTCCTCTCATGGTTACTTCTAGTGATCCACTAGTGAATTTTTTGCTTCCCATTCCCTACAACTTTGGGCTCTGCTGGTCTAGAAGTTTTAGTCCTAAGGGAGGAATACTTCCACCAAGGGACACTTCAACGGTTCCATTAAACAGAAATGAGACTGTCACCTTGCCCCTCAGTGTCCTCATGCCATTGAATCAAAAGGCAAGTAGGGGGCTTCCCTGGTGGCGCAGTGGTTGAGAGTCCGCCTGCCGATGCAGGGGACACGGGTTCGTGCCCCGGTCCGGGAAGATCCCACGTGCCGCGGAG
>NC_041220.1:113692309-113697541 GCF_002837175.3 Physeter macrocephalus | reverse complement strand
GCGCAAAAAAAAAAAAAAAAAAAAAAAAAAAAGATACTGTAGAATTTTATCTTCTGAAATGGACAGATGTTCATAATAAGTTTTAAATTATGAAAATCAGACCACGAAATTGTATTTAGGGTATTGGCCCAGTTGATATTGTATGCATTTCCTGGGCATTATATGGTGAAAAATGTCTGAAGGGACATAAAGGTTATTAACAGCTATGTGATGAAATTATAGATCTTTTCCCCTTCTTTGATACTGTATGATTTTCCAATTTTTCTACAATAAACATGTATTACTTTTGTAATTAGGATTCAAACTTTTAATAGCGTTTTGTTAGAACACAGCAGATATCTTCTTTCTGGTGTTTCATTGGCATATCTGTCTCTCTACCCAGGTATCGCTCACTGCTGTATTCTGTAAGGGATAAATAATAATGCTTCCCAAATTTGCTTCCATTCTAAGTAAGCGTGGTTGGATGTTTATTACTTTGCACCATCAGCTAGTCAGCCGCAGTATCAGAAACTCAGCATCCTGAAGTCAGGGTCAACATGTTTTTCACCACTGAATTTCCCGCACCTCTCACAGCGCTGACAAGTAGCAGGACTCATTAAATATTAGTTGAATGAATCAATGAACAAACAGACCCTTGGCTCTTCCATCTCTTTGATCCTTCAATGTGTCATCTTAACAATTGCACTTCCTTAATGTTTCTTTAGCTTTTTTTTTTTTAAATATAAAGTTATTTATTTATTTATTTTTGGCTGCGTTGGGTCTTCGTTGCTGTGCGTGGGCTTTCTCTAGTGGCGGCGAGCGGGGGCTACTCTTCGTTGGGGGGCGTGGGCTTCTCATTGCGGTGGCTTCCCTTGTTGCAGAGCACAGGCTCTAGGCGCTCGGGCTTCAGTAGTTGTGGTGCGCAGGCTTAGTTGCTCCGCGGCATGTGGGATCATACTTCCCGGACCAGGGATCGAACCCACATCCCCTGCGTTGGCAGGTGGATTCTTAACCACTGCACCACCAGGGAAGTCCCAATGTTTCTTTAGTTTGTTTCCACCTCTCCATCTTCCCCACAACGTACTAGTCCAGACTCACATCATCTCTTACCCCAGTTCTCTTCACATTGCAGCCGAGATGCTTTTTCTAAGAAATTGAAAAAAAAATCTCAAAATGCCAATCAAGACGACAAACTGACTGCTAACTAGAGAGAAGTAAGTTGGATCCGAAGCAAAATTTGGACTGTTTTTATTCGTTACTATCTTCTTTCTTTTCTATCTCATAGCTCCCTTCCACATTTTAATATCTGTTTTGTGGAAATTGTGGGTATACTCTGAAAGCATCTGCCTTCTCTTCAGGAGAGATGGAGACCAAAAATGGCAAGCAGTAGTGCTGGTCATGATAATGTTCACCATTTGTTTCCTCCTTCATTCATCAAGCGTTTGTGGAGCCTGTAGCAGAGACAAGCACTGTTCTATGCAGTGGGGGTAACTGATTCCTGCCTCCAGGAAACTGTCATTCTAATCAGGGGAGAAACACACACGCAATTAATGGCAGAACTGTCTGAGAAGGGCATGCTTATTGGAGGTTTGCACCAATTGCTTTGAGAGTCCTGGAGTGATTCATTATCTCAAGCAGGAAAAGGCAGGTTTACAGAGGAGCTCGCTTTTGAGCTGAGCACCGAAGGAAGAGCTGGATTCCTTAAGAGTCAGGAAAAAGCTTTTCAAGAATAAGGACCAGCCTATGCAAAGGCAGAGAGGTGGGAGAGTCCAAAAGAAGCTGAGTGGTTGTGTACAACAGAGAGTAAAGGAAGAATGGCTGGAGATATGACTCAAAAAGGAAAAAGGAACCTGATTGTAGAGGGTCTTTCATGATGCATTTAGATTTTATTATGTAAGCAATAAAAAACTGTTGAGGGATTATTTTTTTAAATGAAATAGTCAGTTGTGTGTTTGGAAGATGGATGAATAGCAGGAAGATGTGAGGCAGAGATAACTTTTAGGACCTTCATGTGGGAGTCTATATGGGAGATGATGAGAGTCTGCGATAGACAGGGGGAATGAGGAGAGCAGGGAGGTTGATGGTGATGGAAAGATTACAGAAGATCTTGCACTGGTGGAAGCAGTTGAATTTTTTTTTTTTTTTTTTTTTTTTTCGGTACGCGGGCCTCTCACTGTTGTGGCCTCTCCCGTTGCGGAGCACAGGCTCCGGACGCGCAGGCTCAGCGGCCGTGGCTCACGGGCCCAGCCGCTCCGCGGCATGTGGGATCTTCCCGGACCGGGGCACGAACCCTTGTCCCCTGCATCGGCAGGCGGACTCTCAACCCCTGCGCCACCAGGGAAGCCCCGAAGCAGTTGAATTTGATCAACAAATAGATATGAGGCCTGGTTACTCTGGAGAGAGAAGGCTCTGGTGAAAGTGAACTGTGAATTATGGCCCCAGGCAACTCTGCAGCTTTGTCCAAGAGCTGGACCAAAGAAGAAGCTCTTTCCTGGAGCCGGAGGAGGAGCCTGGGGAAATGGCCAGCGTCACTCAGGGCTTCGGTGGATACAAGAGCCAGGTCGGAGCATGTCCCCGCCAGGACTTTGATTATAGGTGCACACCTGGCCCATCACCTCCAACCCACACAAGGCCTCTCGGAGGGAGATACAAGGAACAGGATGCTGAGGTCATGCCATCTGCCTGGTGAGAACTATTGTTCTAGAAGGACCCTCCAGGAGTGGACCTTGGTAGGATTGGGAAAGAGGCCAGGGTTAGAGACCCAGGAGTCAGCAGCATCTGGGTGATAGTGGGAGTCATATAAGTGGATGAACTGCCAAAATATGAGACGGAGCAGGCAGGGCTTTTGTTTGGATGGATCATGGATCTCCTTATGGAGCTGATAAAAACTATGAGCTCTCCTCCCAGAAAAGTGCCCACACACACGCACTGAACGTGGCTATAATTATAGGAAGTTCATAGAGTAAAGTTAAAAGGGTGAGAGGGAAGAGAGTTGAAGACGATGCCTAGGGAATCACCCACATGATTAAGAGGATACTACAAAGGAGATATAGCAAGACCAAAGGGCCATGGGAAAGCAGGAGCAGAGAAAGCTCAGGAGGGGGAGTTTCCGGCAAGTCATGTGGAGTGAAACTGAACAGAAGCCACTGGGTTTGACAATCGGTCATTGGTAACATTTGTCCAGTAAATATTTTATTAAGTGCACAATATTATGGTGACTTGAGTGCGGATCTGACTCTATTACCAGACACCATCCTAGAACATGGTATCATGATCAATGCCCATAAATATTTGGTGAATTAATTCATTAATTTCAGTACCGTGGTGGCAGGAGAAGCACGACTGCAGAGGGAGGAAGTGAACGGGAATTTAAAAAATAATAGTAGTGAATTAATATAGGATTTATCCCTCCCAACACAGCTGGGTATGAAAGGAAGAGGAGGGCTGAGGTGGTAGCTGAGAGGGGTTTTTAAAGGTGCTGGGACTTGGGCACGTTTGTATAAGATAGGGGAAGAAAATTGTGGAGAGGGAGGGACTGAAGGTGGCAGAAGGAGGAGAGGGGGGTAAGTAACAGCAAAATTAGGGCCATGGTGAGAGCGTGTGGATGGAGCCCACCAGGGTGAAGTTTACCCTGGAAAAGATTTGAGCCTTTTTTTTTGGCCATGTGCGGCATGTGGGATCTTAGTCCCCCAACCAGGGATCGAACCCATGCCCACTGCATTGGGAGCACAGAGTCTTAACCACTGGACTGCCAGAGAAGTCCCTGGAGCCATCTTCTTTTTTTTTAAATTTTTTATTTTTGGCTGCGTTGGGTCTTCGTTGTTGCGCGTGGGCTTTCTCTAGTTGCAGTGAGCTGGGGCTACTCTTCATTGCGGTGCATGGCCTTCTCATTGCAGTGGCTTCTCTTGTTGCAGAGCACGGGCTCTAGGTGCGTGGGCTTCAGTCGTTGCAGAACACAGGCTCGGTAGTTGTGGCTTGTAGGCTTAGTTGCTCCATGGCATGTGGGATCTTCCTGGACCAGGGATTGAACCCGTGTCCCCTGCATTGGCAGGCGGATTCTTAACCACTGTGTCACCAGGGAAGTCCCCCTTGAGTCATCTTCTAAAGAAAGAGAGCAGAAAGAATATTAAAGGCATAAAGAAACCAACACTTAGTGTCCTATTCAGCTGTCTTCTTTAAACCATCCAATTGGTTTATTAATTCCATTTTTTCAAATGAGGAAACTTAGGTTTAAAGACATTGACAACATGCTCAACTTGACGTAATCCGAAAGTGGCAGAGCCCTGGTCTGCTGATTACAAAGCCCACAATTCTATGTACATTAAAGTTTTGAGGTGCCAAAGAGGGAAAGAGAACTGCAGAAGTTCAGGCCTAGTGGTTTCCATACTTTCAGATATTATTAGACCACGTGGAGTGAGAGTTGGTCAAGGAGAGAGGCAAAGACTTTGAGACAGCAACTGTGAAGAGTGGATTACTATGTAGCATAGGGATCCAGATTTTTTAAAAAATTAATTAATATAAGATAGCCTCATCCACCAGAGGGCAGACAGCAAAGCAAGAAGAACAACAATCCTGCAGCCTGTGGAACAAAAACCACATTCACAGAAAGATAGACAAGATGAAAAGGCAGAGGGCTATGTACTAGATGAAGAAACAAGATAAAACCCCAGAAAAACAAATAAATGAAAGGGAGATAGGCAAACTTCCAGAAAAAGAATTCAGAGTAATGATAGTGAAGATGATCCAGGACCTCGGAAAAAGAATGGAGGCAAAGATCGAGAAGATGCAAGAAATGTTTAACAAAGATCTAGAAGAATTAAAGAACAAACGAACAGAGATGAACAATACAATACCTGAAACAAAAACTACACTAGAAGGAATCAATAGCAGAATAACTGAGGCAGAAGAACGGATAAGTGACCTGGAAGGCAGAATGGTGAAATTCACTGCTGCAGAACAGAATAAAGGAAAAAGAATGCAAAGAAATGAAGACAGCCTAAGAGACCTCTGAGGCCACATTAAACGCAACAACATTCACATTATAGGGGTCCCAGAAGAAGAGACAGAGAAAGGACTCGAGAAAATATTAGCAGAGATTATAGTCGAAAACTTCCCTAACATGGGAAAGGATATAGGCACCCAAGCCCAGGAAGCGCAGAGAGTCCCATACAGGATAAACCCAAGGAGAAACACGCCGAGACACATAGTAATCAAATTGGCAAAAATTAAAGACAAAGAAAAATTACTGAAAGC
>NC_041220.1:113690441-113691853 GCF_002837175.3 Physeter macrocephalus | reverse complement strand
TTAAACATGAATGGATTAAATGCTCCAACCAAAAGACACAGGCTTGCTGAATGGATACAAAAACAAGACCAATCTATATGCTGTCTACAACAGACCTACTTCAGACCTAGGGACACACACAGACTGAAAGTGAGGGGATGGAAAAAGATATTCCATGCAAATGGAAATCAAAAGAAAGCTGGAGACGGCTTCCCTGGTGGTGCAGTGGTTGAGAATCTGCCTGCCAATGCAGGGGACATGGGTTTGAGCCCTGGTCTGGGAAGATCCCACATGCCCCAGAGCAACTAGGCCCGTGAGCCACAACTACTGAGCCTGCATTTCCGGAGCCTGTGTTCCGCAACAAGAGAAGCCACGACAGAGAGAGACCCGTGCACCACAATGAACAGTGGCCTCCGCTTGCCACAACTAGAGAAAGCCCTCGCACAGAAACGAAGACCCAACACAGCCAAAAATAAATAAATAAATAAACAAATTTATTTTAAAAAAAAGGAAAGCTGGAGTAGCAAAACTCATATCAGATAAAATAGACTTTAAAATAAAGAATGTTACAAGAGACAAGGAAGGACACTACATAATGATCAAGGGATCAATCCAGGAGGAAGATATAACAATTATAAATTATAAATATATATGCACCCAACACAGGAGCACCTCAATACATAAGGCAACTGCTAACAGCTCTAAAAGAGGAAATCGACAGTAGCACAATAATAGTGGGGCACTTTAAAACCTCACTTACACCAATGGACAGATCATCCAAACAGAAAATTAATAAGGAAACAGAAGCTTTAAATGACACAATACACCAGATAGACTTAATTGATATATATAGGACATTCCATCCAACACCAGCAGATTACACTTTCTTCTCAAGTGTGCACGGAACATTCTCCAGGATAGATCATATCATGGGTCACAAATCAAGCCTCAGTAAATTTAAGAAAATTGAAATCATACCAAGCATCTTTTCTGACCACAATGCTATGAGATTAGAAATGAATTACAGGAAAAAAAGTAAAAAACACAAACACATGGAGGCTAAACAATACGTTACTAAATAACCAAGAGATCACTGAAGAAATCAAAGAGGAAATCAAAAAATACCTAGAGACAAATGACAATGAAAACACGACGATCCAAAACCTATGGGATGCAGCAAAAGCAGTTCTAAGAGGGAACTTTATAGCTATACAGCCTACCTCAAGAAACAAGAAAAATCTCAAATAAACAATCTACCCTTACACTTAAAGGAGCTAGAGAAAGAAGAACAAACAAAACCAAAGTTAGCAGAAGGAAAGAAATCATAAAGATCAGAGCAGAAATAAATGAAATAGAAACAAAGAAAACAATAGCAAAGATCAATAAAACTAAAAGCTGGTTCTTTGAGAAGATAAACAAAACTGATAAACAGC
>NC_041220.1:113683892-113690191 GCF_002837175.3 Physeter macrocephalus | reverse complement strand
CCCATCCTTCTCAAACTCTTCCAAAATATTGCAGAGGAAGGAACACTCCCAAACTCATTCTATGAGGCCACTATCACCCTGATACCAAAACCAGACAAAGATACTACAAAAAAAGAAAATTACAGACCAATATCACTGACGAATATAGACGCAAAAATCCTCAACAAAATACTAACAAACAGAATCCAACAACACATTAAAAGGATCATACACCATGATCAAGTGGGATTTATCCCAGGGTATGCAAGGATTCTTCAATATATGCAAATCAATCAATGTGATACACCATATTAACAAACTGAAGAATAAAAAGCATATGATCAACTCAACAGATGCAGAAAAAGCTTCTGACAAAATTCAGCACCCATTTATTATAAAAACTCTCCAGAAAGTGGGCACAGAGGAAACCTACCTCATCATAATAAAGGCCATATATGACAAACCCACAGCAAACATCATTCTCAATGGTGAAAAACTGAAAGCATTTTCTCTAAGATCAGGAACAAGACAAGGATGTCCACGCTCACCGCTATTATTCAACATAGTTTTGGAAGTCCTAGCCATGGCGATCAGAGAAGAAAAAGAAATAAAAGGAATACAAATTGGAAAAGAAGATGTAAAACTGTCACTGTTTGCAGATGACATGATACTATATATAGAGGATCCTAAAGATGCCACCAGAAAACTACTAGAACTAATCAATGAATTTGGTACAGTACCAGGATACAAAATTAATGCACAGAAATTTCTTGAATTTCTGTACACTAAGGATGAAAAATCTGAAAGAGAAATTAAGGAAACACTCCCATTTACCATTGCAACAAAAAGAATAAAAACCTAGGAATAAACCTACCTAGGGAGACAAAAGACATGTATGCAGAAAACTATAAGACACTGATGAAAGAAATTAAAGATGATACCAACAGATGGAGAGATATACCATGTTCTTAGATTGGAAGAGTCAATATTGTGAAAATGACTATACTACCGAAAGCAATCTACAGATTCAATGCAATCCCTATCACATTACCAGTGGCATTTTTTACAGAAGTAGAACAAAAACTCTTAAAATTTGTGTGGAGACACAAAAGACCCCGAATAGCCAAAGCAGTCTTGAGGGAAAAAAACGGAGCTGGAGGAATCAGACTCCCTGTCTTCAGACTATACTACAAAAATAAAGTAATCAAGACAATATGGTCCTGACTTCAGAATATACTACAAAGCTACAGTAATCAAGACAATATGGTACTGGCACAAAACCAGAAATATAGATCAATGGAACAAGATAGAAAGCCCAGAGATAAACCCATGCACCTATGCTCAACTAATCTATGGCAAAGGAGGCAAGGATATACAATGGAGAAAAGACACTCTCTTCAATAAGTGGTGCTGGGAAAACTGGACAGTGACATGTAAAAGAATGAAATTAGAACACTCCCTAACACCATACACAAAAATAAACTCAAAATGGATTAGAGACCTAAATGTAAGACCAGACACTATAAAACTCTTAGAGGTAAGCATAGGAAGAACACTCTTTGACATATATCACAGCAAGATATTTTTGATCCATCTCCTAGAGTAATGGAAATAAAAACAAAAGTAAACAAATGGAACCTAAGGAAACTTCAAAGCTTTTGCATAGCAAAGGAAACCATAAAGAAGACGAAAAGACAGCCCTCAGAATGGGAGAAAATATTTGCAAACGAATCAACAGACAAAGGATTAATCTCCAAAATATATAAATAGGTCATGCAGCTCAATATTACAAAAGCAAACAACCCAATCCAAAAATGGGCAGAAGACCTAAATAGACATTTCTCCAAAGAAGACATACAGATGGCCAAGAAGCACATGTAAAGCTGCTCAACATCACTGTTAGAGAAGTGCAAATCAATACTCCAATGAGGTATCACCTCACACCGGTTAGAATGGGTATCATCAGAAAATCTACAAACAACAAATGCTGGAGAGGGTGTGGAGAAAAGGGGACCCTCTTGCACTGTTGGTGGGAATGTAAATTGATACAGCCACTATGGAGAACAGTATGGAGGTTCCTTCATCGACAGACGAATGGATAAAGAAGATGTGGTACATATATACAATGGAATACTACTCAGCCATAAAAAGGAATGAAATTGGGTCATTTGTAGAGACATGGATGGATCTAGAGACTGTCATACAGAGTGAAGTAAGTCAGAAAGAGAAAAACAAATATCGTGTATTAACGCATATATGTGGAACCTAGAAAATGGTACAGATGAACCGGTTTGCAGAGAGAGATTGAGACACAGAAGTAGAGAAAAAACATACGGACACCAAGAGGGGGAAAGCAGTGGGGGCTGGTGGGTGTGATGAGTTGGGAGATTGGGATTGACATGTATACACTGATGTGTATTAAATGGCTGACTAATGAGAACCTGCTGTATAAAAAAATAAATAAAATTAAATTTAAGAAAAGAAACTATTAAAAAATTAATTAATATATAGAATTAATTATATATGTATAATCTTCATTAATATAAGTAATATATATACACACTCATTTTACATTAAATTTATTAAAGGAAAATAACTGTAAATCTTCCCATTTTTTAGCTTTCCTACAAAGCTGTTGCAATTCAACTCAGTAACTTTGTTTTTCTGGCAGTTGTCCACATGTAGTTCCTTTCTGTGGCCACAGCAGGGCAGGAGTTCTCTTTTATAAAAATCACAGTCCCCTATAATTTTAACTTTGCCCAAACGTATTTTCAATACCTTGAGATTTATAAACTATATTTGCCGACATAATGAAAAGGCAAACTTATTTGAAAGAAACTGGCCTCAATGCTGTGATCAAATAAGTGCAATGAAACATTACACAAATGGAAAAGGCTGATCTCACGCAGTCAAGGCTACCTTTAAAATGCAGATAGTTTACTCGTTTAATGATGAAAGAAAAATCTTGTGGAAAGCAGTATTTTCAGATGAATAAAATATCAAACCCAGGACATTTTCTTTTCTATCTAGTTGCTTTGCAAATCATATAGACATATAAAAGCAGAAAAAGAAATGTGTATTTGTCTGGCAAGTTTTCATTATTAAATCTTAAAAAGAAGAATTTGTAGTGAAGCTTTTTAAAGTAAACTTTAAAAAGTTTATTTTTCAATACAGAAATTTTTAAAGAATAAATAACAACAGTGGCCTACAGCACCCTCATACAGAGGAGTCCCGTTTCTTAAAAAATAAGATCACCTGTTCAGTTATAAAATTCCAAGAGTACAAAGGATAAAAATATGAAAATCAAATGGCAACTCCCCCTTATCATCTCCTTCCCTTTCCTAACTGTTTTCCCCGAAAGTAACCACTATTAGTAAATTCTTGTGATGAAGAATATTTTCCTAGGAATGTTTTATCCCACGATTAGGAATGGCATTTAAAACAACAGACTTTAATCTTTTCAAAAGAATTTGAACCAGAACCCAGACTGCAGTTTGGTTGCACATGTGAAATGCGGCAATGGCCTCAGAACCAAAGGCCTGACTAAGTGACTCATCCCACCACCGTCAGCCCCACCAGCACCTTTCAGAGTGAATGAGAAATCAAAGTGCCTTCTCACCTCCAGAAATGGTCTTTCCAGAGGAACGGTATTTGGGGTACATTTGAACAGCAGCTGCTCCTTCTGTATGCCAGAAGCCTGGAGAAAAGACCACTGTCTCCAGGGCTGTCAATCTGGCCCTTTCAGACACACTGAAGTCGATTTAACAAAACAAAACAAAACAATTCTGGCTTGGGAATGACAAGGGACTCTTTAAGACATTGATTTATCCATGTTTGCACACATGGAAGAGAAAAGTATGTTTTATATATATACCAAATAAAATATCTAACTTTTTAAGAATGTTGTAAAATATTTCCATATGTACATTATATCAAAGTACTTTCCCCCCCAAGTTCGGTTGAAAGGAAATACCCAGAGCATTAGGCCCATCAGAATAGATGTCTCCAGTTGTGGTTTTCAGATGCCCTAACATGCTTCTGCCCAGAACTAATCAAATACAGCTTGGCATTTTCAGGCGGGGTGTGTGTGTGTGTGTGTGTGTGTGTGTGTGTGTGTATGCAATTCCTTACAAAGAGAAAAAAAATCATTCTTGGTAAAACATGATAGAGGAGGATAAGATATCACTTGACTTTTCGGTTTATTTCCAGCATTATCACTTGTCTTTAATCATTCAAAATGAGAAGCCTCCGTCATGACCATCTTGATGCACTGTGTTTGTTTCTCCATAAGTATATGAGAAGGCAGGTTTTGTACCAGAAGCGGGAAAAGGTCATGCATTCTGTGGTGTGGATAACACAGGATATTTCACTGAACCGTTAGAACCTCTGAAGTTATATTACCTTCATTTTATAGGTGAGGTGACTAAGACCTAGAGGGTGTAAGAAACTTGCTCAAAGTCACCTAAGTGGTTAATGATGGACTCTAAGATTTAAACCCATATTCGTCTAACACTAAATTGTATAGACAGTTGACTCCTGAACAACACAGGGGGTAGGGGTGTCAACCCTCCCTGCAGTAAAAAATCCGAGAACAACTTATAGTCAGCTCTCAGTATCCGCGGTTCTGCATCCGAAGATACAACCAACTGTGGATCCTGTAGTACTGTAGTTTTTACTATTGAAAAAAAAAAATCCACGAATAAGTGGACCTGCACAGTTCAAACCTGTGCTGTTCAGGGTCAGCTATACTTTCTACCATACCTTGTATGGTAGAAAGGGCAGGCCTTGTGAAAGGGCAGGCCAAGATCCATCTCTGTGATCTTGTTAAAATGCAGTTTCTTGGCCAGACCTTCAGAGATCCTGACTGGGGAAGTCTTACGTGGGGCTCAGACATCTGCATTTAAAAAATCTCCCCAGCAGATTCTTACAGGAACTATGTGAAGACAGCCATTAGATGACAGGCAGAGATTAGACTGACACAGCTGCAAGTCAAGGAATGTCATAGCATGCCAGCAACAACTAGGAACGAGGAAGAGGCACGGAAACGTTCAGTGCAGTCTCAGAGGGAGCAGGATCCTGCCAATACCTTGATTTCAGTTTTCTAGCTTCATAACTGTGAGACAATAAATTTTTGTTCTTTTTTTAAGCCAAAAAAAAAAAAATCTCCCCAGCAGATTCTTATGCGACTCTAGAGTGTGAGAACCATTGACTACATGGCAATGCTCAGATTTTTAAAACAGAAAGGGAAGTTTCATATGACAATCCTCCTTCAAGCCCCTGACGTCTATTTGCAAAGAGGTGGCAATCCTAACTCGCTCTTCACCGTTGACCGTGTCCTTGGAATTACCTGTTAGCTTTGTATTTATATTTCTTAGTGTGCATGATCCTTGACTCCCAACAGGTTGAACTACCGGCTTCACCTGCTTGAAATTCCTTTAGCGGAAGTCAGTCTTTCAACCCACTGTCAGAAATCATAAAGCTAAAATATAAATAGTTCTAGAGGGAAAACACTGACTCTTGTTCACGCAATGGCTGTTGGCAGACGTGGTCTGAGATTAGGTTTTGAAGAGAGATGGAAAGGGACCCAGAACTAGCATTTGTTAAGTACCTGCTAGGCGGGCCAGGCACACTTAATCTTTATAAACCTTGGAAAATAAGTATTTTTAAACCCATTTTGGGGGTTCATAAAGCAGAGAATCGGAGAATTTAAGCAACTTCTCAAGGCCACATAACAACAGTAGTGGAGCCTATGCTTTGTCCACTACACCAAGCCACATGCGTGGAAAGAGGGGGCAAAGAAGGAAGATGGGAGACTACATAAATTCTCCCCAGGGTAAGTGCCAGCATAGTGCCTGGCATACACCCAGTGCACAGTTAATGTTTGTTGAATGAATTGATGTTAATCCTTCATGCCATCAAAGAGAACTTTCTAAATGCCAATGTACTTAAAACCCTTTGCTACTGGGCATATACCCAGAGAAAACCATAATTCAAAAAGACACATGCACCCCAATGTTCATTGCAGCTCTATTTACAATAGCCAGGGCATGGAAGCAACCTAAATGCCCATCGACAGATGAATGGATAAAGAAGATGTGGTATGTATATACAATGGAATATTACTCAGCCGTAAAGAGGAATGAAATTGGGCCATTTGTGGAGACGTGGATGGATCTAGAGACTGTCATACAGAGTGAAGTAAGTCAGAAAGAGAAAAATAAATGCCGTATATTAACGCATATATGTGGAATCTAGAGAAATGGTACAGATGAACCGGTTTGCAAGGCAGAAATAGAGACACAGATGTAGAGAACAAATGT
>NC_041220.1:113667273-113683882 GCF_002837175.3 Physeter macrocephalus | reverse complement strand
TACACTAATATGTATAAAATAGATAACTAATAGGAACCTGCTGTATAATAAATAAATAAATAAAATTTTAAAAAAAACAAAACCCTTTGGTGTCTCCTGATTGCCCATAGTAGGGGTTCTGTAACTTGTTCAGAAATCAAAGCACTTAGAGATCATGGTGCTCTTTTCAGAACATGATAGATTTATATATTAAGCCACAAATTAATTTATTGTTAATCAGATTTTTTGTCAAAACAATATCCAGCACTAAAGATTTAAGAAAAAAATATATATCAGGGACTTCCCTGGTGGCTCAGTGGTTGGGAGTCCGCCTGCCAATGCGGGGGACACGGGTTCAAGTCCTGGTCCTGAAAGATCCCACATGTTGCAGAGCAGCTAGCCCCGTGCGCCACAACTACTGAGACTGTGCTCTAGAGCCCCGCGAGCCACAACTGCTGGGCCTGTGTGCCGTAACTACTGAAGCCTGCGCACCTGGAGCCCATGCTCCGCAACAAGGGAAGCCACTGCAATGAGAGTCCTGTGCACTGCAGCAAAGAGTGGCCCTGCTCGCTACAACTGGAGAAAGCCTGCGCGCAGCAACGAAGACCCAATGCAGCCAAAAATAAATAATAAATAAATTTAAAAAATATATATATATCAATACATTCACCCATACATTTATACTTTATTCTAAAAATTAGGAATCTTAGATTACCTTGCAGAACTTTAAAACTTTATGGTTTGCTATTTCTTTTTTCCAAAATGTTGAATTTCTCCAGATAATGTTCAGAAGAAAAATATAATCTCCCTGGTTTTACATAGCGCATTCCTGGAAATTTTAGTATTTATTAAAGTCATGCAAAAATACTCTTTTGTTTGTATTCAGAGGGTGTTTACCAAGGCTGAGATAATAGTAAACAGGTTTCCCACCTACATGAAAATCTGGTTGGGTATGGAATGTCATGCAGGACTCAGGATGACTTGTTGAGCAGGACTGTCCTGTACATTACAGAATATGCAGCATCAGTGCCTCAACAAAATGCCTCATAGGGGTCATTCCAGCTTGAACAACTGATTTAAACTAACTACCAAGAGTCCTAAGTGGTTGAACTAAACAGCTAAACTATAAGCTCCTGGAAAGCACCAGTGTTATCATATCCACCCTCAGAGCTCCATCCAGTGGCTGAAGCACGGCAGTGGTAAGGCTTTGTGTCTTTCGCTGTCTTACACATAAGGGAAATGGTAGACGTTGGAGCAGGACATCCTGGCCCACATTGGCATGACCTGAATTCAGATGTAATGTAGAATGTAGATGATGACCATTTTCATTTAACGTCCTCAACTCTTTTATCTCCCCCAAATCGTCAAATGAATCATTCTTGAGCGAGAGTCCCTTAAGAATAGAGCAAAGAGAACAGGGTTGAAAAAGCAGGGATGCCTTATTTTACCCAGAGGACAAATGAGTGGCAAGGCCCCAGGCCTCTCTCGTTTGGCTTTTCTTTCTTAGAAATAGAACCGTGGGAATTACCAATCAGGAAAACACTTCCAACATAAAAACATAGTTTAAAATTCCACAGAGGAAATGGAATGGTAACATGAGTCAAAAAAAAGGAAGACTATAAAACTTCCAACTGTTAAGAGAGCTTATTTCTTTTTTTTTTTTTTAATCGTTGCTATGTAGCTTCTATTTGATATATTTAAAAAGTGATAGAATAGTTTTTTAAAAAAATTATTCATATCTTTACTACGCTGGAAATTATATCCTTTGTGATGATTTAAATTTATAATGAAAATTTTTGGATGATAATCTAAAAATTCGCAAGGGTCTACACAGTTTTTCAAAATTCTTTAAGGAATATGCAAGCAAAAAAAATTTTTCAAGACTATTGCACTATACCACTGTTTCACTGGTATATTGCTATGTAACCAACCTCCTCAAAATTCAGCGGGATAAAACAACCATTTTATTTTTTCTCACTGTCCTTTGGGTTGATTAGATTCAACAAGGCAGTTTGCTGCTGGTCTTGCTTGAGGTTTCTCACGCAGTTGGTCAGCCGGAAGCTGTAGCTGGAAGCAGGAGTCATCTTGAGCAGGGAGGTCCACAAACTACAACTTGCAGGCCAAATGTGACCCAACATCGGTTTTGTAAATAAAGCTCTATTGGAACAGAGCCATGACCATTCATTTAGGTGTTGTCTATTTCTTTTTTTTTAAACATCTTTATTGGAATATAATTGCTTTACCATGGTGTGTTAGTTTCTGCTTTTTAACAAAGTGAATCAGCTATAGGTATTGTCTATTTCTGCTTCCACACTATCAGGAAAGCTGAGCAGTTGCAACAGAGACCATATGGTTTACAAAGTCTTTATATAACTTCTGGTAAGATGCAATAAACATTTGAATTTCCTTTAAGACCATTTGTTTTGTAGGCATGTCAGTTTGTAAGCTTATTTCCAACCAGAGAGAGAGAGAGAGAGAGAGAGAGAGAGAGATAGAAGAGGGCATAGTCCTGAGGCTATTTGCACAGGCCAAGGAATACAGAAGCTGAATGAATAGCAGGGGAATTGAGTCAATAATTTTGATCCTGTTCCTCCTTAATAATAGGTTGATGCCTAAATTATCTAAGGGATTGCATAATTTAAATATCCTCTAATGCAGAAGGGTGTCTCTGCTCCTAACTACACAGTTTAGGAAAGCTTTTCTTTCACTGGTCTCCCTTAGGAAGGAAAAGGTGGCACAGATCTTTTGGCTCTGGGGCCGCAAAGGTGGACTAAAATCTATGTGCTAACAGGGATGCTCCTTCTCAGTGATTAATAATTTGCTCACACACATTAGATTTACTGGACTCTAAATACTGAGAGTGAATTGAGTTGCATGTATTGCTTTTATTTTTTATTTATTTTTATTTTTATTTATTTTTTTTTTTCGGTACGCGGGCCTCCCCCTGCTGTGGCCTCTCCCGTTGCGGAGCACAGGCTCCGGACGCGCAGGCTCAGCGGCCATGGCTCACGGGCCCAGCCGCTCACACACATTAGATTTACTGGACTCTAAATACTGAGAGTGAATTGAGCTGCATGTATTGCTTTTATTTTTTATTTATTTTTATTTTTATTTATTTTTTTTTTCGGTACGCGGGCCTCTCACTGTTGTGGCCTCTCCCATTGCGGAGCACAGGCTCCGGACGCGCAGGCTCAGCGGCCACGGCTCACGGGCCCAGCCGCTCCGCGGCATGTGGGATCTTCCCGGACCGGGGAGCGAACCCGTGTCCCCTGCATCGGCAGGCGGACTCTCAACCACTGCGCCACCAGGGAAGCCCGGACCGGGGCACGAACCCGTGTCCCCTGCATCGGCAGGCGGACTCTCAACCACTGCGCCACCAGGGAAGCCCCTGCTTTTATTTTTTTAATACAAGTTGTTTCTTAGGACATTTGTACATGTTGGTTCTTATGTCTGGAATGTTCTCCCTACTTGGCATCCAGCTAACATCTCCTTGCTCGGAGCTTAAATGTGACTTTCTCAGAAAAGTCTGCCTTCCCTCCCAATGAGGTTCCTTTCTTACACGGTTTCACAGCACTGTGTACTCCTCCTTTGTGATTCCTACCCCAATGTGTGCAATTAAAAACATATTTGTATCCTCATTTAACAGGGTCCCCCATATACCACGAGAACAGGAGAAGAGTCTGCTTTGTTAACTGTCATATTAATATTTATCTGGAACATAGTAGTTTCTCAAAACTATTTGTTGAGTGAATGAATGAAATCTAAAGCAAGTTATAAAGTAATGTAAATGTATGGCAAAAATATTTATATAATCCTTCAAATTAACCAGAAACATTTAAGACTTACTCAAAAGTATTGACTAGCTAATATTTTCAAAACCAGAAAGTATCTTTTCATCCAGAATTATTATTTTTTTAAATATTTATTTATTTATTTAGGCTGTGCTGGTCTTAGTTGCGGCACGAAGGATCTTAGTTGCGGCATGCGGACTTCTTAGTTTTGGCATGCAAACTCTTAGTTGCGGCATGCAGGCGAGATCTAGTTCCCGGACCAGGGATGGAACCCGGGCCCCCTGCATTTGGAGTGCAGAGTCTTATCCACTGGACCACCAGGGAAGTCCCTGATCCAGAATTATTGTGGCTCTTATCCTTTAGAAAGGAAACTCATGGAGATAGTCTTAACTTTTCTATTCCTGGTTTAGAATACAATGTTTATCATTGTTCAAAGAGATGAAACTTTCACTTTTGCAAGATTTTAAATTCTGTTTTCCTCTACATTCACAGAACTGCATTCAATAGTATCTTTGTTTTGTCTTTTATAAAATCAAATTCCAGGATATTCATAGATTCAAAGTATTAATAAGAATTTATTACAACAAATTTTTCAGTGCAAATCATAATCAAACATGCACCAGATATATATAGAGAGAGCTCCTGGTACCAACAGCATCATGCCTAAATTGTGATAATAGACTGTAATTTGAATAACATCCAGTGACTTGCTGGTAATATTAAACATCAAGCTCCCTGGGTGGCTGGGCAGGCAGGGAAAGGATTTTGTAGCATTCGCTGATTTCCCAGGAATAAATACTCCTACCATGCCAATTTCAAGGTACCAAACTGACATCAGGGAACACAGTTGACTCTCACAACCGGATGAGCTAGATCCACACACCATGGATTCTGTTGTTATATATAATAATTATAGGACTCTTACCAGCAATAAGTAATCCAACTCAGAGAAAAAAATCATAATCTTCAGCTGTGCTTCACAATCTTACTCCACAAGAATTGTATATGGTTTTGGTTTTAGTTGGTGTGATAAGATAGTTTACAGTTAAAGCTAGACGTAGCCCTGACTATCAAAACTCTGGGAGCCCAAGCTCCAAGTCATTAGGGTAAAAATTGTAGGTATACTATTACACTGCTGAAAATAAACTTGATTTACTTATTTAAACATATGGAGATTTTCTGCTTTTAAGGGTGAAAGAACTCCCCTTCCCCCCAGTCCTTCTAATAGAATTTATAAGCAATTCAATGGAAGGAGAAACACTAGACTTTAAAAGAAACCACTGACTACATTCACATGTCTTTTTAGGAACCTGTCAAGAATACTTTAAGTCACACACACAGAACTGGATTCAATAAAAGCTTTATTTTTTTTTATAAAATCAAAACCCAGAACAGGGCAGAATCCATTTTGGTCATCAGAAGGATTCAATAAAAGCTTTATTTTTTTTTTTATAAAATCAAAACCCAGAACAGGGCAGAATCCATTTTGGTCATTTAGACAGAGTTGGTACTATGTTCCCACCAATCTTTGCTCTTCTGTGTCTACACATCACAAGACGAACTCTGCACTCCTGGGAGTGGTGGAGTGGGAGGAGAGAACTGGACCGGGCAGTGTGAGAGGATAAGATGAAGAGGAGAGGCCTTAGCAAAGGGAGCATGAAGAAGTGTGGTCTGTGGTCAAAAACTTAGTGGCTAAACTAAGATAGATGAAGAAATGGTCACCAATCAGTCACATTTCATATCTTGTCTTATGGACTGCATGTCCGTGCTCCCCACAAGTTTGTAAGTTGACACTTGAGTCCTCCCTCAGTGTGATGATACTAGGAGGTGGGGGCTTTTGGGAGGTAATAAGGAGGAAGGAGCCCTCATCATGGCATTAGTGCCCTTGTAAGAAGAGACAAAAGAGGGACTTCCCTGGTGGCGCAGTGGTTAAGAATCCGCCTGCCAGTGCACGGGACACAGGTTCAAGGCCTGGTTCATGAAGATCCCACATGCTGTGGAGCAACTCAGCCCCTGCGCCACAATTACTGAGCCTGCTCTCTAGAGCCCGTGAGCCACAACTACTGAAGCCCACGTGCCTAGAGCCCGTGCTCCGCAACAAGAGAAGCCACCGCAATGAGAAGCCCACGCACCGCAACGAAGAATAGCTCTCGCTCACCACTAGAGAAAGCCCGCACGCAGCAGCGAAGACCCAATGCAGCCAAAAGCAAACCAACACATAAATAAATAAATTTATTTTTTGAAAAAGAGAAAGACAAAAGAGCTTGCAGAAGGCAGCCATCTGCAAACCAGGAAGGGTGGGGGACCCTCACCAAGAACAATCTGCCAACACCTTGATTTTGGACTTTCCAGTCTCCAGAAATGTGAGAAATAAATGTCTGATGTTTAAATCACCCAGTGTATGGTAATTTGTTACAGCAACCTGAGCTAAGACTCTTAGGAAACATCATTGTAACCCCAATAATTAAACTTGACTATTGAAGTACTGTACTTCAGTACCAGCTTATGAATTTAAAAAAACCAATCAGCATAAATGAAATAATCAGCTGTATAAGAATGCTCACAAGTGTTAAAATAGAGAAAAATTGGATATAGCCCAAATGTTCAAAAGAAAGGGACTATTTAAATTATGGCACAGATTTGATGACAAATGTAGCCGCTAAACTAATTTTTCAAAATACGCTCACAGGGGTTAATGGGGAAAAAGGGTTGAATTTTTAAACATATAGTATGCTTACAATTTTTATTTAAAATGTCTATCTTGGCAATTCCCTGGTGGTCCAGTGGTTAGGACTCGGCACTCTCTCTGCTGGGGCCCCGGGTTGTATCCCTGGTCAGGGAACTAAACTCCCATAAGTTGCGCGGCACGGCCAAAAAAAAGATAAATTAAAAATATAAGAAATAAAATGTCTTCCTTATACCTAGAAAACAAAATGGGAGGAAAGACATCAAACAGTTAAAAATGATTATCTGCATACTGAAACTGAAGGTGATTTCATCCTATTTTCCCCTACTTTCCAAATTGTAAAGATTTTTAAGACAAGTGACATTTCAAATTTAGAAAAGGTTAAACCATCTAACATAATGAAGAATCCTTTTAAAAGTACGAAACTTTAATGCTTTAGCTTTCTCAAATTTCTAAGTTAACCCACTTATTTTCCAGAAACTTAATAGTCCTCAGTTCATCTGTGTTCAGTCAAGTTGCTCCACGGAACTTCAAGAAGTAGGGAGAGAAGAGTCCTGACGGGCAAGAGCTCATGCTGGGCTGGCAAGTGGAGGCTTTCCCCTCCACAGCTGTTATTAAAATATTCAACTCAAGACTTTCAAAATGTAGATTTAGTCTACAAGCCAATCAAGTAACTGAATTTAAATAAGGCACATTGTTTTTGTTATTTTAAAAGTACCAACTTTTAAGTCCTTGTATCAAACACACTACAGGATCACAGAACATGTCCATGCAGTATACATCAACCTAGGTCACAGAGAAATGTTTAATCTACCTCCGAATCCAATGCTTTCCAATTGCATCCCCATTAAAAATTTTAAAAGTGATTAAACATCACATAAGATAATCGTATTATCCTGGTTGCTTAACAATTCTTGGGATTTGCAGGTGTTCAGGGAAGCCTGATGGATGTCTTGAGACTGAACTTTGACAATAAAGGGCTTCAGCTATCATTTCTTGTGCCAAAGTGTTTATTGGGGGTGCCCAGTCTCAAATCACTAAATACACCACTTGCAAAAATCCTACCAACACAAGTGGCTCTGCGTAACACATACAACCCGAGCACCTCAATGCCCTCACTTGTAAAACATAAATAGGTATGAAAGGGTTGTTGGGAGGACTAGATTAAGATGTTAAGTGCTATGGAGACGCCATTAAGTACCACCATTAATAAATTTTTAACCGCCCTGAGTTCAAGTGCCACCCAGCCACTTAGTTATGCTGCCTTTCCTCTTCTGCAAAATTGTTAATTAAAAATTTTGTCTACCAAGAACAAGTTAGCTGGCTGTGGTACAATGAAGGTTTTAAGAGGACAGAGGGCTTCCCTGGTGGCGCAGTGCTTGAGTCCGCCTGCCGATGCAGGGGGCGCGGGTTCGTGCCCCGGTCCGGGAGGATCCCACATGCCACAGAGCGGCTGGGCCCGTGAGCCATGGCCGCTGAGCCTGCGCTCCGCAACGGGAGAGGCCACAACAGTGAGACGCCCGCGTACCGAAGGAAAAAAAAAAAGAGGCCGGAAAGATTTCTGCCTTTTACCTTTGGAAGAAAAGGGTACTTTTATTCTAATCAAGGAAACACTCCTCTGCATATGACATTTAAGTCTCATCGTGCCAGCAATAGTAAATGCCTAAATGGAGGAGGCTCCAATTTTACAGAATTCAGATACTCTTTCAGCTTCCAGATTCTTGGCTTGTGAAAACAGCACCTGCTGTCTACTTTCCCTTGAGATGGAAAATAAGCTTGACATGGCCTGAGGAAATCGTCTGGAAGGCAATTCAGAAGACCTTAAGTAGAATACTTGGAAGGGCTGTGTGAGACAGTCCAAGCACTGTAAGGAGCTATTATTAAAATCTTTAGATACTTTTGCATTATTAAGAGTTAAGAGGAACACATAACATAGTTCCTAAGAGAAAATATATTACGGTCCATATTTTAATGTTGTCTAGAGCTACCATCAAAAAATTTTAGCCATCACTGACCTCCAATTACTTTTAGAAAAAGTAATCAACTAAAAATTGTGTGTGTGTGTGTGTGTTGGGGGGCTCTCTAGTTACTATAGAAACCAAACGTGTACACTAACAAACCACAACAGAAATAACAGAACAAGGCTTTTTGATTTTTTTATTACTCAAAGAAGCTTCATTTTTTTATTTAGCTTTCTGACTCTGTGCTTGTGCTTTCAACACTTTCACAACGATTTTCTGCTCCTCAATGAGGAAAGCGCGCTTGATCCTAGAAAAGAAAATGTTAAATACAGTTTTAAAAAAATCAATTTAACACAAGACAGAAAAGTGTCATAAAAGAACCCAGTAAAGCGGGGCTTCCCTGGTGGCGCAGTGGTTGAGAATCCGCCTGCTGATGCAGGGGACACGGGTTCATGCCCCGGTCCGGGAAGATCCCACATGCCGCGGAGCGGCTGGGCCCGTGAGCCATGGTTACTGAGCCTGCCCGCGTACCACAAAAAAAAAAAAAAAAAAGAACCCAGTAAAGCAATCAGGTAAGATACCCAGAAAAGTAAACGAAACCTAGCCAAGTACAGATATAAAACTTAAGAGCTGAAAAAATTCTATGGACAGACCCTTTCAGCTTAAGGTGTCCTTCTGGTACCCCTGGTTATCTAATAATCTACCCTCAAAAGCCTGGGATTTCTGACTCCTTCAAATGTCCTGGACATAATCACATTACAGAAATAGAGCTGATGTCACTCTTACCCAGAGCAAAGACTACACAGACTCCCTCAGTGTCACAGCAAATGCTATTCTTTAGGCTACCCTATAGATCTACACGCAAATCTCCAGAAGCTAGGGCCTGAGAATTTTATTTTTTAACAAATGTGCTCATGTGGTTATGTTTAGCAAAGTCTGGGAACCAAAGACTGGTAAAAAGCCAAACTCCTCTAGCTTGCAACTCGTGACTCATTCATCGCCAACATTACCTTTCCAATCTCATTTCTCATTCCTTTTATACCCTCAATGTGCCAGATCAAACTACGTTCATTCCCCGCCTGCAGTGCCCGCTCGACCTCTTGTCTAAAACTTACCCGTCATTCAGGTTCCACCTCGAATACCACTCCCAGATTCGTGGCTACTTTAAAGTCATTTCTCCTCCAAACTTCAACCATAGTTAAGTTCTCCTATATTTCATGGAAGTTATATTTAGCTTGTATTTGTATTAATGTAACATGCCTAACCTCCCCTTACAAATTAACTCCTGAAAGGTAGAATGAACTTGCAAAGTTTGATGTCAGATTTGGTGTAGAGACTTAGCCAGAGCACTTTACAGAACAAAAGCTGAATAAACTGAAGGCAAACCACTCCTCTGAACCAACTTCTTTTCTTATAAAGACCAATCACCTCTCAAATCTTTCCACTTAGGTCTCTGGAGAAAACTTAATGTAGCCAGTAGGGTTAATTAAGAACAAGAACCTCAATAAAACCTGGAAGAATCCTCTTACCAGCTATGTAACTTTAAGCAACAAGCCTTGGTTTCTCCACCAAAAAATAAATAAGTAAAAAGTACCTCCCAGATGGACTTCTGGCAGAGCTTATCATAAAAATGCTAAGCAAATATTATCACCATAAACCCCACTGCCTCTATTCCTACCTATGCCACTACCAAGCCTTTTGCACATCCACAAGACCCAGTCATCTCCCAATAACCCCATTCACCCCCAATCCAGCCTTCGGTCTTCATGTAGGTGCCATTTCCTCAGCCTTCACAAAGTAGAGAAACTGTTCCAAGCACTCATCCTTGTTGAAAGAATGACTTCACTATCCATCCTGCCGCACGTTTAGTCTCTGGCACACCAAAGGTTTCCCTGCCCTGCTCAAACCCCAACAATTACCACATTTTAAAGAATCAAGCCAAAAAACCTGTCCTATGAGGCCCTTCATTACCTGTGATGTTTCTACCTTTCCTGTCTATCATCTCCCAAAACATTCTGCTCCAGCCACACTAGAACTACGTACGGCGATTTTGTTCCTACACTTTTAGGACCTCCGCTCTCCATCAACCTGAGACTTTCTTACCTGCCTGCCCCACCCAACCTTTTAATTTCTACATCTAGCATAAAGATGTCCCAACATCATAACTGAATAGGAGCTAATATCATTTATTAGTTTGTTCAGCATCGATTATCCCTAGTCAAGGAGGATTCTACTGATACAATATGCAACTTTTGTTATTTTTTCACCATCTTCTAATAATGATTAGCATGCAGTGCAACAGACACAGACACACTTAAGATAGCCCATGTGATTTCATAGTTATTTACCTGTCACGGACACATTTAGCACACATGGAACCACCATAGGCCCGGCTAACATGTTTTTTCGTTTTAGACAACCTCATAAGAACTTTAGGTCTCACAGCACGAACCTGCATAAAGAAAACGCTGAGATTATTTTGTGATGCTTTAACAGAAACAGATCAGGTATCTTCTGATGAGTATTAAGTATAAACATTAATCTAGGTTACAAAGGGAAATGGTACACTGATCTACCTGAAAGGCATTTCACTGTATTTGCCATATAGGCTTTAAAAGAAAGTCTATGTTCTTCACAGATATGGATCATGAAGGCTTAGTAATTCTCAACCCTCCTAGTGGTGACCTCTCCTTCACTCACTCACCAAAGGAATTAACGCTCAAAAGCTCAACCCTTCTTATGGTATTCACAGCAAAAGGATCACTTACTCCTCGAAGTCGGCCTGGGCACACACCACATGCGGATTTTGGTGCTTTCCCAACTTTCTTGGTATAAAGGTAAACAATTCTATTACCAGGGGTTCGGGACCTAGAAAGTGAGAGAATAGACAATAGCTCAACATTTTGCAGAATAAATGACAATACGTATATTAATTTTGGAAATACTTACAGCCTGGTTTTGTTAGAGGCTGTATTGTAGGACAGCCTACGACGGTATGTCAAACGCTGAACCATCCTGAATGCCTAAATCAAGATGAAATAAAACTGCGTTGTAGAAAAAATTCAAACCTTAAAACAAAACAGCATCACAGAGTTTACACATTACCCATCTACGTTCTTACGTATGATATCCTATCTTAAGGTATCTTATGAAAAGGATTCCATGTTTTAAAACTACAGCTGATGATTTACATGAGGATGAACCGGGGAGACTGAATCAAACCAAGAGAGTAGAATCTCTCAGCCCAGAGCTCAGAGGTGGAGGGAAAAAGAAGATGCTTTAGCTGCCTGTGTTGGCTTAACCAGGGGGCTTCCTGGAGGAAGGGAGCCAAAGCCAGTGATTTAAGCAGGTGAAGGAACAGGGAACATTGATCCTTTATGCCCCCACCGGAAGTCCCTTAGCATCCTCTTGGTCTTTGGGACCTAGGGCTGGACCCAGTGCAGATTGATCCATCCTGAATATGATGGTTATTTAAGATTATTGACCATTTCTCCCCGACCCTGCAAAACAAAGGGGAACTTGGAGATCCTCTTTTCCCTGAGGTTCTACTGTGCAGTGGCTATTACATTCCCCTAAAATAAACACATTTGTATACCAAAATAAAGAAATAAACTACAGCTGACCCTTTGTACCCGCAGGTTCTGTATCCTCAGATTCAACGAACCGCGGATCAAAAATACTCAGGGAAAGAAAACTTCATACTTCACAAAGTTCCAAAAAGCAAAACTCGAATTTGCTGCGTGCCCACAACTATTTACATAGTCATTTACATTGTATTACGTGTTATAAGAAATCTAGAGATGATTTAAAGTATATGGGAGGATTTTACACAAGTGACTTGAGCATCAGAGATTTTGGTATCCTCGGGGATCCTGCAACAATCCCCCAGGATACTGAGGGACAGCTACACTTATATTTAAGGGTGATTGGGAGGAATGCTAAGGGGCGATGTTTGTTTTACTGACAGTAATCCAACGTGGCACTTGGTTAAAATTTTGATTACCAGGCTTTACTCTCAAAGAGTCTGATTCTGTTTGGAGTAGTATCCAGAAAAGTGCTACCAACAGGCAAGTTTGAGAAACGCTGGTTTTAAAGAGCACACGAGCACACCTACATGTAAGTTGAATCCTTAGCTATACCATTTACTGAGACTATAAAGTTCCATAGGCCAGCTTGCTTATCTGTAAAATATAATTTTTGACTATTTCACACAACTGTCATTAGGATTAAATGACAGCAGGCATTCTGCCCCAACCTAGTGGCTGCCCAGGGTTCAGTGTTTTGCCCCCAAAGCAGCATCCGGGACAAGTTAGGTGACATTTAATACTAATTTTGGTACTGGATCAAGTGTTTCTGGATTATGGCATCCAACTGGTTTTTCTTCTTTTTTCAGTGAACTACCCAAAATACCATAAAACACAGGCAAGACTTGAATCAACCTAATTTCTCCCAAATTTTGTAACCATTTCGTCACAGCATGTTACTTAAAAGACAACAGCCTGCATCTGTTGTTGCAAGCTCCTTACTATAGTTACACTGGAACTGTCAGACACCAAAACCCACACGGAAGGCCGGTGCGAGTAACCCAATCAGCCGTTTGCCTCTCCAAAACCAAGACAGAAAACTCCCTATTAAAACATTTTTATCTTACTTGCTATTGGTCTTAGAACACATTTTGAAATGACCCGAACATGCCGGTCGTCGACCCTCCCAGAGCCTGGAAAACAACTACAGGCGCGGGGTTAAAGCATGGCCGTAAGATATGAGAACGTCCGGCGACTTCGCAGTCTCCACCAGCCGGAACTCACAACTCATTTGTCTCCGAACGCCGGACTGCAAAGGCGGCAAAGCCAGGGGTGGTGAGCTCCTGCCACTCATTGCTGCGGAGCGGAGGTCGGGATCGAGGGGTGTCTGAAGCTAAAGTCCGGGTAACTGCTCACTACCAACCTTCCTCCTAAGCCCTCACCCCCAAGCCAGCTCAAAAGGCTGTGCCTGAGAGACCCCGTCTCCTGCAACTCCCCGGATGGCGGCCGATTGTAAAGGCAGTAGCAATCAAGACAAGGAAAAAGCAACCATACCTCTAAGTACCGTCCCCGGAAGAGGAAGAAGAAAACACCCGCGAGTTCAAGGGTCAAATATGACTGCGCATGATAGGAAGTACGTCATAGGAAGAGGCGCGGCGGCGAGAACGCCACCATGTTGTACGGAAGCCATGCAGCTCCCCTCGGTGGGCGGGGATTCATAGCACCGCCGCGTTGTACGTCAAGCGACGTGCCGCCCCTCTGTGGGCGGGCATGCGCCCAGCCTTCCGCAGCAGCGCCGCGAGAAGGTCTTTCGGGAATCGCTGTAGAAACAAATACAAATGACAAAGGATCTACGAAGGGCGGAGGTGGGACAAAACCAGGCTTTTTCCGTTCTCAAGGGCGCTAAGACTTATTTGACTTAAACAGCGCCACCTTTGGGGTTAGGCCTGAGTTTAAAGCCCAATGCTGACACTTATCACTAGGCGACCTTTGAGGAGTTACTGTCCTTAAGCGGCCCTTCTTTTTTCTTGTCCTTCATACAGAGCACAAATTTTACAAATTAGGATTTTAATCCAATATCTGCTGATGATTAGCTGTGGTATGTTGGGTGAGTCCTTACATCTCGAACAGGAAGCTGTTAGTAACCTTGCAGAGTTATGTCGTGATCAAAAGCATCATGAAGTTAAAGCACTCGGCACGGTGTCTTGTAGAGCAGTGGTCCCCAACCCTTTTGGCACCAGGGACCGGTTTCGTGGAAGACAGTTTTCTTTGGGGGGGGGCGGGAGGGGATATGGGGGATGGTTCGGGCGGTAATGCGAGCGGTGAGGAGCCGCAGATGAAGCTTTGCTTGCTTGCCCGTTCGTCACCTCCTCCTGTGCGCCCGGTTCCTAACTGGCCGCTGACCGGTGCCGGTCCACGGCCGGTTGTGGACCCCTGTTGTAGAGAGTGAGTGCTCAATAAATGGTGGTTCATCTTATGATTATGTACAAAGAGTTCCTTGAGGCTTCACATGGCTGGTAAAGCTTTAGCAGGGCCTTAAAGATGAGGGGGAAGGAAAAAAAAGACCTCTCTAAAATAGCATGTGAAAGTTTATATTACGTGCTTCTGTGTATTTTTCTGAGAAGAGGGTCCTTAGTTTTCATTATATGGGCAAAGCGGTTCATGACATCCAAAAAAGTAAACACTTTCCCTGGGCTCTAAGGAAGACCGCTAAAAACGGTCTTTACATTTTTAATCTTAGATTAAGCTCCCTGGAAACATACTGAGAGAGTTATATGCTGGTGTACTGGGGAGTGCTCTTAAAAAATACACCTGTAAGGGAGTGAGGAAGGTAGGATCAGGAGACCCACAGTGTTGTTACAACTGAGGCCTCAGCTGTTCCAACGGGGAGCTCTGGAATTGGGATGGCTCGTCGTAGTCGTCCCAAACTGGCAAGGAAGCAGGGCCTTTGCAACCCACATCAGCCAGTCTTTGGTCTGGCTGCTCCCTGACCAAGGGTGACGCAGTTTCCTGAAGCTGAGAGCAATGTCCAGTGACCCAGCTAATATCCTTGGCCCAGAAGAGAGGATTTGAATAGAGTATCCCAGTGTCCACTCAAGTTCCCTTTCAGGTTTTCCAGTCCAATTATAGAGGTGAGAAAGCAGGCAAGTGACTGAGGGCAAATGCCCTGTCCATACAGAGATCTGCCTCAGACTGTGAGGCCTTTAATTCCATCTTGCCTCACATCACTGCCATCTTTGTCACCACACCAGATGGAAGGCTCTGGTTATATCCCTCCCTTTGCTGACTCTCACATAGCTCCTTCTCCCCTGACCTTGACATAGTTCCTTCTCTCCTTCCCAGTTCTTTACTTTCTGTCCCCTGGAATTCCTTTTGTCTCTGTACCAGGTATTGAGATGGAGGCGGGTATTGAGAGCCAAGTGTGGTTTTTGAATGAATGAACAAAAGAATGCATTTACTTGGAATATATTCTCACTATTTCTGGAGAGCCTTTGCTGGGCAGTTGAGTATAACAGAAGATGGGAGCCCTTAGCACACTGTAGTGTACTTAGTGTACTTTACCTACCTTTCTGTGCCCACCTCCACCCCAGTAGATAAGAGCAATAGTCTCACTGTCACAGTTTTCCCTTGTTCTACATAACCCAGTTCTATAACATGACTTTTCTTCTCTTTCAATCTGTGTTTGCATTTTTTCTTGATCAGACTTGCCAGAGATGTGACAATCTTAGTAAACATTTCAAAAAACCTCACTTGTTTTTATTCATCTCTCTCCTTTTAGCTCTTTGTTTATTAATTTTGGGTACACTTACTAAATATATCCAGTTATATACTGTATTCTTATCGCTGTATTTCTAGGCCACTCTTCTGGTTATCAGATGCTGTTGGAACAAACCACCTCAAACTTAGTGGCATAAAATAACACCATTTTATTATGCTTATGGATTACATGGGTCAGGAATCTCTTCATGGCATAGTGGGAATGGTTTGTCCTTGCTACGGGATAACTGGGGGTGCTTCAACTGGGGGTGACTTGCACAGCTGGAGGCTGGAATCATCTGAACACTTTTTTAGTTAATTCCTGGGTTGGGATACCTCAAAGGCCAGTCTCAGCCTGAGACTGTCAATCAGAGCACCTCTACATGGCCTCTCCACGGGGCTTGGACTTCTCATACATGGCAGCTGAGAAGGAGTATCTTGAGAGGGAGCATCTAGAAAGCAAGCAGTCTAAGAGAACCGGTAGAAACTGCATGGCCTTTTATGATCTAGCCTTGGAAGTTACATAGCATTATTTCCACCATATTCTATTGGTCAAAGCTGTTACGAGCCCCCCAGATTCAAAGGCAGTGGACATATATCCTCACATCTTGATGGATAGAGTGTCAATGATTTTAGTATTATATTTTAAAGATACCACAGTTTCCTACGCTCTTTAATATTTACTATCCTTTTGTTTTTCCATGCTTTGTTCTGTTTTCTTTTCACCTGTCTTCCAGTTCATTAATTCTCTTTTCAGTATAACTCCAGTGGGCTTTTAATTTCAGTTCTAAGCTTTCCATTTATTTCTCTTTTTATATTTCTCATTCTATGCAGAATTTTTTTTTTTTTTTTTTTTTTTTTTTTGTGGTACGCGGGCCTCTCACTGTTGTGGCCTCTCCCGTTGCGGAGCAC
>NC_041220.1:113659204-113667225 GCF_002837175.3 Physeter macrocephalus | reverse complement strand
ACCGGGGCACGAACCCGTGTCCCCTGCATCGGCAGGCGGACTCTCAACCACTGCGCCACCAGGGAAGCCCTGAACTGATATATTTTTAATGCCTAGAGTGGTGCCTGGCATGTAGTAAGCACTCAAAATAATTTTTGAGTGAATGTATGAGATTGGAACTTATCAAGGAATGGTGAGAGGGAGCATTTGAACTCGAGCCTCCTGTTCCAGAGAGCTTGAAGTTAAGAATTTAACATTATTTCGAGCTGAGGTTGTATTTACAGTCATTGAGATACAGGAAAGGGATTGAAAGACTTTCATTGTAGAACTTGTGTACTTTGTCCAATTACTGGGTATCACAGCCTATAGTGCTCCATGAATTTATGCATTTTATTGGTACTGTGATTATTTATGATTAGCCTAATTCTGTTACACCATATTTTGTGTATTAAAACATTAATTGGTCCAATGTAAACACTTAAAATATGTCATGGTTTTGGTAATGTTGCTTTGGCATGTCTTCATTTTTACATTGATGCTTGGGAACCTCAGGAAAAGTAGCCTCAAGCTTTTCTCAGCCTGTGAGAGGCCCTGGCAGAGACGACTGCTCAACTTACACTGTAGCTCCAAGTCTTCTGAACTGCTGTTGAGCCCTTTTGTTAATTGTGTCCGCTGCATCTTTAATTGCTTTGCCAGTTTGAGCTGTAATTTAGACATAATTTTTGCTACAAAGAGTTAAAATATGAGAGCATTTTAACCACTCTAAAATTTAGAAATAGGAACTTGAGACAAATTAGATTTTTCTAATAGAAATGTTCTGAGCCTAAAGCCCTAAAGGAGAGTGAGGAAACCAATTAACTTTAATTTAAATAATCATGTCTTAAGCAGTAAATGAACCAAGTTCTATTGTTAAAGAACAACTGTATTAAATCCCTGAAAGGTTAGCTTCAAGATGGCATTAATGCAGTGGTTTCAGGTCTAACTAATGAAATAAATTTCTATTGGTCACCGTAACCTCTGTTTGTTGTCTTACTGGGCATTGTTATTGAGCGTAGTGGAGGGGAAAGATTGAGAGATCAAGGATAGACTAATTCCCATTGATGTTCCTATTGTTAGTAACTTTTTTTTTTAAGCCACAAACAAAAAAGCTAATCATTTTACTCCTGGGAAAAAACAGTACAAGAAAATGTGAGAAAAGATTATTTTCTTATTCTAAAACTTGCATATATATGTGCTTTTCTGTTTGTACTCGCTATTTTAAAATAATATATTTATGATGATTGAGATTACTCTTTATAACTACAATGACTGAATTTCAGCCAATGTCTATAAGCATTAAGGCAACCATCGATGATGTATTAATAAGGTATAATGCTAGAATCTGGCACTGGGTTAATGCCTGGAGATGTATTTTGGATGAGTTTATGTAATAGAATAGAAAGAACATGAATTTGGCAGGCAGTATGAAGTCAGATCATGGAGGGCTTTAAATGCTATGCTCAAAGACTTAAACGTTATTCTTCTTATGCCTTCTGTATTTCTTCATCCTCATATGCTACTTTAGTGACCTTAGGAAAGCCAGGTTAACCTCACTGACACTGTCTCCTCTGTAATATGGGAATAATAATCCTTTATTATGGTTATGCTGGAAGAATTAACAGACGTAATGCATGAGACTAAGGCTGGTACACAGTGGAAGCTTAATAAAGATTGGTCTTAGTATTGTTTTCTAGAATGAAATGCTGCTTTCTGCATTCCCTTATTAACCAATTTTGCACATCAGTGTTATATCTTGTGCTTTGCTAATGTCTGTTGTGTTCTTGGGAGAACCTTTTTATTTCCTTGTGGTATATTAGGGAAGAAATCTAAAGAAACTAGTAGAGAATTTACTAAAATGGAAATTAGCATGGATTGACAGGCAAGGGCAAAAAGAGTTAACAGGGTTGGTATATCAAAGCCTTGACTTTCTGGAGATACTTTTTTCTTCAAAACATAGCCAGTGCCTTTACTGGCAACATGACCTGTACCTTGTTCCAACTATTTATGCAAATCAAGGTAATTTTTTTCTCTGTGAAGGACTTGATGAAATGATGCTATAGAAAAATCCAGTGCATTTCCATTATTGCTTGCTTAACAGCAATACTATTTTGTAGCAAGAGGAAAATAGTTTTGCAGAATGCTCCTCTACCCCTGCATAGAGAATACATAATATCATGTTTGTGTTGAAACTTTTTCTTCCAAAATGTTATAACCCCATAAAAAAGAGAATTAAAATCCTATTATTTTAATTTACATCTCGCCACAAGATAAGTAAAGTTATCACTGAAATTCTAATTAAATGGGATGATTGACTAAGGTAGCACATCAAAGAAGAGAAGTGAATACGATAAGTCGAAGACTTATTAATTAGTCTGCGTGGAAGAAATTCCAGGGATGTCAAGCTGAGCCTGCTGCAAGGAGAAAAAAAGCAGACAAGAAAACGTTCGTTTCTTTGAAGTTAGGAACTGAGATAGTGATGGAGGTAATTGTGTCTGACTGGATCCAGTAATGAAGAGCTGTAAATCAGACCTCAGAATTGAAGGAAAGATTCAAGTAACGAATGTGGCTGCCCCCCCTGCTGCGAAGAAACAGAATGCAGAAAGCACTAATTGACCCAGCCTATCTCCCAGTAGTTCTCTGTTATTATTTATTAATTTTTAATTTCTGAATTATTTACGTCCTGGGAAATTATTCTTGACAGCCTGTTAGGCGTGCCAAAGTTAATGGAGGATGAAAGGATTGGTACCAGGATTAGCAGGGATGTAGTCACAGGCTACTGGATTTAATGATTTTGGAAAGAAAAATTGATTTCACACAGCGTGTCACTTTATACTACTTTAGGGATACACCAGCTATTTGATTAATTGAGGAATAACCAATTCAAAGTATATTTGAAGTGTAAATGAGTCACACTGCTCAGCTGTTTATTTTTCCCTCTTTCGGAGAGATGTGAATTTTCTTGAAGCTGATGATTAAAAGCTGATGAAGACACACTTGCACGCTTTGAATGCACACCTGTTTGATTCATATTAAACACAGAAGGGAAGAAAACCCTGAAATACAAAAGGAGATATTTTCACTCTTCTTAGTTCTCCTTTCTAATCTCTTTATGCGATTTTTTTGGTTTTTTATTCCAGCATGTGGCACAGCAGTAGTTGCAACCTGCATCCCTTAAAAACTAGGCTCAAGAAAATTTCTCATTTGTTTTATGGCCTATGAAACAACTAGAAAGAAGCAGTGCTTGCTAATGAATAGACAGAACAAATAGAAGAAAAGTGTATTAAAAGGAAACAATGACTTTAATGAATAGGGTAAGAGGATTAATCTATTAGGAAAATGAGTGAGGCAGCCTAAAAGCTCTGTGCCATCATGTCTTCTCCCTTTTTGGCCAATCTCATTAGTCTTGGGGTGTCTGCTGCTCTCACCTTTGTTCATCTCTCTCTGGCCTAGTCTTCCAACTGGTCTCAAGTCAAATCTTCCTCTTCCACTGTATTTGACATCAGTGCTTCTCAAAGTTTAATGTGCAAGTAGATCACTTGAGGGGTTCTTGCTACTCTACAGGTTTAGATTCGCTGGCTCTGGGAAGGGAGGCTGAGATTCTGCATAGGTTCCCAGGTGAAATCATGCTGCTGGTCCTTGACCAGACTTTGCTCAGCAAGGTCCTACAAAACTCTGACAAACTCATTTTCTTTAAAAACATTGTTTTTAACCATGTAACTCTCTCATTCAGACACCTTAAGTGATTTCCAATACCTACAATTAAATGCAGGTTCCTTAGCCGGGCATTCAAGTTCTTCCTAATATGATCACACCCTGCCTCCTGGGCATATCCTACATTCCCCAGCTCCATGCTTTTGTTTATGCTATTTCTTCTTCCTGAAATGCCTTTGAGAATTCTACCAGTGCCTCAAGTTGTATTTCAAATATCATATTCCCAGTGTTGGCTATTCTAACCTTCTCTCACTCAAGAAGACATGCATTCTCCTTCAAATGCTTCTCTCGTATTTTAGTTTTACCTCTTTCTTGCCATGTGATATCTTCAATCTTGCATTATTGCCATTAATGTACTTATTCTTCCCTATGCGGTACTTTCCATCCTTAACCCCTATACCTTCCCAAATGTAGAGGGAAAAATATTTTTTTAACTTAAACCTCCTAATTTCATATCTACCATAAAGATTCAGACAAAAATAAACCACAAGAAATTGTGTCACGGAGTGTATGATGGGGAAATGTTCAGGAGTCTAACTACAAATAATAAAGAGACAAAATTGTATTGTGGTTCTTTGGTGGCAAGCCAACTCTGGCTAACAAGAAAAAACAGAAGAAGACTTCACGGGTTGCCCAGAAAATAGAAGATAGAATTCAACCGAATTGAATTTAGGTGAGCAAGAATGCCACCCAGTAAGAGACTGATCCCTTAGTGCCCGTGTTAAGAGGACTTGCTTGGGTCTAGATCTTACTGTCTCTCCTAAGGATTGGCTCATAAGTAGAGAAACGCAAAAAAGGAAGAGGATTAGAGCTGGTCCATTCTCCTTGGGAAGACTGGTTATTGATCCTATATCCCAGAGCTGTGTTCATTCTAGCTCTTCTTAAGTCCTGGCTGTTCAGCTTTCACTTCAACTGATTTTTATCACTGGCAGCCAAAGAACTCTAAGTGATGTGGAAGACAGTTACAGTAGTAGGTGTTCAGCAAAGGTTTGCTCATCATCCACATGGTGATTCAGATCTGAATTTTATACATTCTCAGGGACAAGTCCTTAGTCTCTTAACACACAAGCATATTACCTTTGTGCCTTCGGCAAGCTTTCCCATACGCCTAGGATGTCATCCTCCCGGCTCTCCTTCTCTGCTTGCTTAATGCCTACTCTTTCTTTATTTTTTTTAACATTAATATCACCCAAAGGAGAGAATCGAGTTATTCTAAGTTTTATTATGAAAAAAATTCCACATACATCAAAGTTAAAAGAACTATACAATGGAACACCTTCTCTGCTTGGAGTCAATAACTGTTAACATTTTGCTGTATTTGTGTTATATTTTTTCAGAGTAAATTTGACATCATGAAATTCCCTGCTAAATACTCACCATGCAACTCCTAAGAATAAAGATATACTCCTGTATAACACAATTCCATTGTTATGCCTCAGAAAATTAATAGTAATTCCGTTGAATTAATCCAATTGTTTCAAGAATGTCTTTTATATCTTTTTAAAAAAACAAGATCAAATAAAGTTGTTCACTCGTATTTGGTTGCTGGGTTTCTTTAGTCACTTTTCATATAGAATAGTGCACTATCTTTTTTATCATGGCATTCCTTTATCTCCTATATTTTTGATAAACTGAAAGGTCTAGAGGTTTGATTAGATTCATGCTAAACATTTTTAGCAAGACTGTTTCTTAGGTGATGTTGTGTATTTCTCATCATATCAGGAGGCACATTATATCTGGTTATTCCACTATTAGTGATGCTGAGTTTGATCACTTGATCAAGATATGGCCCCAAGAACACTCCATTTTAAAGTTAAAATTTTCACCGACTATTTTTTTAATCTTCAGATCAAATGTGATACTGTAATCTCTTCCCCTTATGTATTAAATATCCCTTACTTTGTTAGTGATATATGTGTATTGTAATACTTCTACTCTGTATTAAGGTACTAGTTCTGACTATTACCTGCTAGATGGTGAACTCCTTAAAGGGATGGTTGTTATTTTATTAACTTTATTTTCTTTAAGGTCTCTCTGGGGAAAGAAGCAAGATATAAATGTATAAATAAAATGCATTTCATTTATATTTGAAACTCCAATGTCCAGCATATGAAAGATTCTTTATAAGAAATTATGAGCCCTAGCTACCCCATGCCTCAGAATGGTCTATCAGTGAATGAAATAATTTTGAATTTACTCATTGGTCATAGATTGTTTTCACTGACCTTTGGAACCACAGTTTCAAATAGCTGGGAGCTGCACCACTTGAAATAGTGAAGTCTGGAGGATATTCCTAAAGATCCAGTCATTCATATCGATCAAGCCCCTATACAAGTCTTATACTGAGAGGGTTATTTTACTGGGTTCTGGGTTATGTTGTTCAAGTATTATCCAATGTGTTCAGCTCTTGAAACCAGATAACTCTGTCTAGAATGGATAGGCAGATTTTTACTCATTAACAGTTCTAAAACACTCACTGAGAACAACATCCTTAAAGAAAAGGCAGTCACACGTTGTTATAAAGCAGAAACTAACACACAATTGTAAAGCAATTATACGCTAATAAAGAGGTTAAAAAAAAAAAGAAAAGGCAGTCAAAGGGAGTTCTAATGGCCGTATGTATTAATAATATTTAGATGGTCAAAACCTATAGCTGACTAGACAAAGCAAAGGGAGAATATAGAAACTCATTTGGTGGGATGTTTATAACCGATATCAGCATAGGAATGAGGAGTGATTCAAATTATTAGTTATTAAGAAATATTACAGTATGGCTCTGGGGTAGAAACAGACCAATGGAACAGAATGGAGAGTTCAGAAATAAATCTGTGTTTATGGGAATTTGATATAAATGTACCATAAAAAATGGACAAGGATGCCTTGTTGTGGTATATGACATTAAGAAAACTGGCTCTTCACCGGGAGAAAAAGCTGAACTTCTGACTTAACACTATACAAAGATTAACTCTAAATGGATTAAACCCTAAGTGAGAAAGGTAAAAATACAGATCCAGTAGAAGAAAAAGAAGAATATCTCTGTGAAGTTTATTAAACCGTGAAAGCACAAATCATGAATGAAAAATTGATGATTTAACTACATCAGAATTAAGGCTTTTTGTTCGGTGAAGGATACGAAAAACAAAGTTAACGGATAGAGAGAATTGTTGCAACATTGAAAACTAACAAAGGATTAATATCTAGATAAATGCTGTCCACTAAAAATATAATGCGAGCCCCATAAATTACTTTAAATATTCTAGTAATCACATTAAAAAATTAAAAAGTGAAATTAGTTTTAATAATATATTTTACCCAATATACCCAAAATATTAGCATTTTAACATGAATTCCAAAAAGAAAATTATTAATGAGATTTTTTTTTTAATTTTTATTTTATTTATTTTTTTACACAGCAGGTCCTTATTAGTCATCAATTTTATGCACATCAGTGTATAGATGTCAATCCCATTCTCCCAATTCATTCCACCACCACCACCCCCCCCCCACCACTTTGCCCCCGTTGGTGTCCATACGATTGTTCTCTACATCTGTGTCTCAATTTCTGCCCTGCAAGCCGGTAAATCTGTACCACTTTTCTAGGTTCCACATACATGCGTTAATATACGATTTTTGTTTTTCTCTTTCTGACTTCCTTCACTCTGTATGACACTCTCTAGATCCATCCACGTCTCTACAAATGACCCAATTTCATTCCTTTTTATGGCTGAGTAGTATTCCACTGTATATATGTACCACATCTTCTTTATCCATTCGTCTGTCGATGGTCATTTAGGTTGCTTCCATGACCTGGCTAGTGTAAATAGTGCTGCAATGAACATTGTGGTGCAAGTGCAAGAGGGTTCCCTTTTCTCCACACCCTCTCCAGCATTTGTTTGTAGATTTTCTGATGATACCCAATCTAACCGGTGTGAGGTGATACCTCATTGGAGTTTTGATTTGCATTTCTCTAACAGTTAGTGATGTTGAGCAGCTTTTCATGTGCTTCTTGGCCATCTGCATGTCTTCTTTGGAGAAGTGTCTATGTAGGTCTTATGCCCATTTTTGGATTGTGTTGTTTGTTTTTGTAATATTGAGCTGCATGACCTGTTTATATATTTTGGAGATTAATCCTTTGTTCCTTGAATCGTTTGCAAATATTTTCCCCCATTCTGAGGGTTGTCTTTTCATCTTCTTTATGGTTTCCTTTGCTGTTCAAAAGCTTTGACGTTTCCTTAGGTCCCATTTGTTGATTTTTGTTTTTATTTCCATTACTCTAGGAGATGGATCAAAAA
>NC_041220.1:113657997-113659156 GCF_002837175.3 Physeter macrocephalus | reverse complement strand
CTAAGAGTTTTATAGTGTCTGGTCTTACATTTAGGTCTCTAATCCATTTTGAGTTTATTTTTGTGTATGGTGTTAGGGAGTGTTCTAATTTCATTCGTTTACATGTCACTGTCTAGTTTTCCCAGCACCACTTATTGAAGAGACTGTCTTTTCTCCACTGTATATCCTTGCCTCCTTTGTTATAGATTAGTTGACCATAGGTGCATGGGTTTATCTCTGGGCTTTCTATCTTGTTCCATTGATCTATGTATTTGTTTTTGTGCCAGTTCCATATTGTCTTGATTACTGTATCTTTGAAGTATAGTCTGAAGACAGGGAGTCTGATTCCTCCAGCTCCGTTTTTTTCCCTCAAGACTGCTTTGGCTATTCGGGGTCTTTTGTGTCTCCACACAAATTTTAAGATTTTTTGTTCTAGTTGGGTAAAAAATGCCACTAGTAAATTGATAGGGATTGGATTGAATCTGTAGATTGCTTTGGGTAGTATAGTCATTTTTACATTATTGATTCTTCCAATCCAAGAATATGGTATATCTCTCCATCTGTTGGTATCATCTTTAATTTCTTTCATCAGTGTCTTATAGTTTTCTGCATACAAGTCTTTTGTCTCCCTAGGTAGGTTTATTCTTAGATATTTTAATCTTTTTGTTGCATTGGTAAATGGGAATGTTTCCTTAATTTTTCTTTCAGATTCTTTTACAGCAGTGTATAGGAATGCAAGAGATTTCTGTGCATTAATGTTGTATCCTGCAACTTTACCAAATTCATTGATTAACTCTAGTAGTTTTCTGGTGGCATCTTTAGGATTCTCTATGTAGAGTATCATGTCATCTGCAAACAGTGACAGTTTTACTTCTTCTTTTCCAATTTGTATTCCTTTTATTTCTTTTCCTTCCCCGATTGCTGTGGCTAGGACTTCCAAAACTATGTTGAATAACAGTGGTGAGCGTGGACATCCTTGTCTTGTTCCTGATCTTAGAGGAAATGCTTTCAGTTTTTCACCATTGAGAACGATGTTTGCTCTGGGTTTGTCATATATGGCCTTTATTATGTTGAGGTAGGTTCCCTCTATGCCCACTTTCTGGGGAGTTTTTATCATAAATGGGTGTTGAATTTTGTCAGAAGCCTTTTCTGCATCTATTGAGATGATCATATGGTTTTT
>NC_041220.1:113656232-113657041 GCF_002837175.3 Physeter macrocephalus | reverse complement strand
CACTGTTGTGGCCTCTCCCGTTGCGGAGCACAGGCTCCAGACGCACAGGCCCAGCGGCCATGGCTCACAGCCCCAGCCGCTCGGCGGCATGTGGGATCCTCCCAGACCAGGCCATGAACCCGTGTTCCCTGCATCGGCAGGCAGACTCTCAACCACTGCGCCACCAGGGAAGCCCTGTTGGAAGATTTTAAATCAAAGTTTCAATTTCATTACTTGTGATTGGTCTGTTCATATTTTCTATGTCTTCCTGGTTCAGTCTTGGAAGGTTATACCTTTCTAAGAATTTGTCCATTTCTTCCAGGTTGTCCATTTTATTAGCATAGAGTTGCTTTTAGTGGTCTCTTAGGATGCTTTGTATTTCTGCAGTGTCTGTTGTAACTTCTCCTTTTTCATTTCTAATTTTATTGATTTGAGTCCTCTCCCTCTTTTTCGTGATCAGTCTGGTGAATAGTTTAATCAATTTTGTTTATCTTCTCAAAGAACCAGCTTTTAGTTTTATTGATCTTTGCAATTGTTTTCTTTGTTTCTCTTTCATTTATTTCTGCTCTGATCTTGATGATTTCTTTCTTCTGCTAACTTTGGGTTTTGTTTGTTTTTCTTTCTCTAGTTCCTTGAGGTGTAACATTAGATTGTTTATTTGAGATTTTTCTTGTTTCTTGAGGTAGGCTTGTATAGCTATAAGCTTCCCTCTTAGAACTGCTTTTGCTGCATCCCATAGGTTTTGGATCGTCGTGTTTCCATTGTCATTTGTCTCTAGGTATTTTTTGATTTCCTCCTTGATTTCTTCAGTGATCTCTTGGTTATTTAGT
>NC_041220.1:113654219-113655185 GCF_002837175.3 Physeter macrocephalus | reverse complement strand
GTCTGTATGTGTCCCTAGGTCTGAAGTGGGTCTCTTGTAGACAGCATATAGATGGATCTTCTTTTTGTATCCATTCAGCAAGCTTGTGTCTTTTGGTTGGAGCAGTTAATCCATTCATGTTTAAGGTAATTATCCATATGTATGTTCCTATTACCATTTTATTAATTGTTTTGGGTTTGTTTTTGTAGGTCCTTTTCTTCTCTTGTGTTTCCCACTTAGAGAAGTTCCTTTAGCATTTGTTGTAGAGCTGGTTTGGTGGTGCTGAATTCTCTTAGCTTTTGCTTGTCTGTAAAGCTTTTGATTTCTCCATCGAATCTGAATGAGATCCTTGCTGGGTAGTGTAATCTTGGTTGTAGGTCGTTCCCTTTCATCACTTTAAGTATATCATGCCACTCCCTTCTGGCTTGTAGTGTTTCTGCTGAGAAATCAGCTGTTAGCCTTATGGGAGTTACCTTGTATGCTATTTGTCATTTCTCCCTTGCTGCTTTCAATCATTTTTCTTTGTCTTAAATTTTTGCCAGTTTGATTACTATGTGTCTCGGCATTTTTCTCCTTGGGTTTATTCTGTATGGGACTGTCTGTGCTTCCTGGACTTGGGTGGCTATTTCCCTTCCCATGTTAGGGAAGTTTTCAACTATAATCTCTTCAAATATTTCCTCGGGTCCTTTCTCCCTCTCTTCTCCTTCTGTGAACCCCTATAATGCGAATGTTGTTGCGTTTAATCTTGTCCCTTAGGTCTCTTAGGCTGTCTTCATTTGTTTTCATTCTTTTTTTCTTATTGTGTTCCACAGCATTGAATTCCACCATTCTGTCTTCCAGGTCAGTTATCCGTTCCTCTGCCTCAGTTATTCTGCTATTGATTCCTTCTAGTGTAGTTTTCATTTCAATTATTGTATTGTTCATCTCTGTTTGTTTGTTCTTTAATTCTTCTAGGTCTTTGTTAAACATTTCTTGCATCTTCTCGAT
>NC_041220.1:113649568-113654030 GCF_002837175.3 Physeter macrocephalus | reverse complement strand
ATGTAGTTCTTCTTTCTTCTGCTGTCTGCCCTCTGGTGGAAGAGGCTATCTAAGAGGCTTTTGCAAGTTTCCTGATGGGAGCGACTGGTGGTGGGTAGAGCTGACTATTGCTCTGGTGGGCAGAGCTCAATAAAACTTTAATCTGCTTGACTGTTGATGGGTGGGACTGGCTTCCCTCCCTGTTGGTTGTTTGGCCTGAGGCAACCCAACACTGGAGCCTACCTGGGCTCTTTGGTGAGGCCAATGGTGGGTTCTGGGAAGGCTCATGCCAAGGAGTACTTCCCAGAAGTTCTGCTGCCAGTGTCCTTGTCCCCACGGTGAGCCACAGCCACCGCCTGCCTCTGCAGGAGACCCTCCAACTCTAGCAGGTAGGTCTGGTTCAGTCTCCCCTGGGGTCACTGCTCCTTCCCCTGGGTCCCGATGCACACACTACTTTGTGCCCTCCAAGAGTGGAGTCTGTTTCCCTCAGTCCTGTCAAAGTCCTGCAATCAAATCCTACTAGCCTCCAAAGTCTGATGCTCTAGGAATTCCTCCTCCCCTTGCTTGATCCCCAGGTTGTGAACCTGACGTGGGGCTCAGAACCTTTACTCCAGTGGGTGCACTTCTGTGATATAAGTGTTCTCCAGTCTGTGAGTCACCGACTCAGCAGTTATGGGATTTGATTTTACTGTGATTGCGCCCCTCCTACCGTCTCATTGTGGCTTCTCCTTTGTCTTTGGATGTGGGGTATCTTTTTTGGTGAGTTCCAGTGTCTTCCTGTTGATGATTGTCCAGCAGCTAGTTGTAATTCTGGTGTTCTTGCAAGAGAGAGTGAGAGCACATCCTTCTGCTCCGCCATCTTGGTTCCTAATCTCAATGAGATGTTTTAAAAAAATTTTATACTAAGTACTTGTAATCTGGTATATGTTTTACGCTTAACAGCACATTTCAATGTAGACAATAAATTTTCATTGGAAACATTATATTTCATAAAAAGTAGACTAATATGCCCCAGTTGTTCCAACATACTTAAAAATATTCCAATAAATATATTAAATCCCCCCAAATATTTTCCTTTAGTATTTATCCATGTTGACAAAACTTGTTCATCTTTTTTAGAAGAATTGATTTGACTTTGAAGCAAAAGCATATCAATTTTAAAAGTAAATTAATTCAAGGTAAGTACATTCACTAAGTCTTGTGTCACTTAGTATTAAATGGTGAGTTCAAAAGTGTATTGTATTTGAAAAGCAACTCTAAACTTACCAATATTAACAAAACAGTCTTCAAATTTTTCTTGTGTTTTTTTCTTTTTACAATCAAATAATGCCATTGATTACGATTAGAATCTCCTGCACTTTGATTCATGTTAGAAAAATGTGTAAAATCATTATTATTGATTTGTATTATAAAGAGTTTCAATCGCAACATAAATTCTTGTAGCTGTCTAGTTAGGTCAAAATTACCTCTTTTTGGACTTTTAAATTTAGTTTGTTCATATGTAGTTTGATACCTGTAAGAAAATGAAAATCACACCATTATTTTCTGTCTTTGATTATCAAATATTTAACATACATCCCTTTCGTTTCAGGAAAATCTTAAGTTGGACTTAATTCCTTCCATGAGTATTATCAATGGGCATTGGCAACGAGCACTGACAAAATCACTAAAATCATTGTCTTCTACTTCTTTGAACAAGTTCCATAAGTTGGCAGTGGTTCACAGCATTTGTACATATATTGCAAATGACTTTTAAACAGCTACACCCATAGCACTTTTCATAGAGTCTGCTTCAGAAACCTGAACACAAATACTTTCAATTTCAATACTTTGAATGAAGCAGTAAGGGAAACAGAAGTCTCTTTTATAAAAGTACCAATAAATCTGGATTTTTGACCTAATAGAGATGGATCACCATGTGTCATGTTAGAAACACATTTTTTTAATATAGTTGAAATTCTTTGATGGCTGTAAAAGAGTAAAAAATAGCAGCACCACAAATTTAATTTTCAACCCATGAGAAATGGGTGATAGAATGGGTGCTGTGGTTACCTTGTAGGTGTCTTAATCCCATCAGGGCCCTAAGCTGTCTTTGCCCTCCTACTTTCCAGGTTTCTTGCTGGCGACTCTCTGGCTGAACACAGCCATAGGGCATAAAGGTCAGCCTCACTGACAGGTTAGAGTGCAGAAACAAACTCTTCAGCACACCACGTCTTCCCCTTTCTTGACTTTTTTATTTTGGAGGGAGCATATCCTCACTATCTTCTTGAGAAAAAGTACATAGGAATTAAGTTTTTGAAATCTTGCATACCTGAAAACGTCTTTGTTCCCCTCATATGTATTTGATAGTTTGGCTGAATCTAGAATTGCAGTAGGAATACTTTTCCTCAGGATTTTGGAAGGTCTTTCTCCCTTGTCTTATTGGAATTGAGATGTGTGAAGTTATATTGATCCCTGATCCCTTGTATGTAACCTGTTTTTCTCTCTGAGAGCTTATAGGATTTTCTCTTGGTCCCCAGTGTTCTGAAATTTCACAATGATGTACTTTGATATAGATGTACTCCAGTCTACTTTTTTTGGCGGGGGGCACTCAGTGGGCCCTTTTCACCTGGCAACTGATGTCTTTAGTTCTGAGAAATTTTTGTTGACTTATTTTATTGATGATTTTTCCACTTTGTTTTATCTGTGCTCTTTTCTAGGAAAAAAATATCCATTATTAAGATGTTGAACCCTCAGGTTGGCCCCTTTTATTTTTCTTATATATTTTCTCCTATATTCCTTTCTCTTTTGTCTTATTGCTCTGCTTTCTCAGATCTTTCTTCAACTTTATCTTCCAATTCTTCAATTGAAATTTTAAAAATTAGAGCTATTTTGTAATTTTCAAGAGCTCTTTTTACCCTCTGAATTTTCCTTTTATGTAGTGCTTTAAAAAATTTTTTTTAAGTTTTCACAAGGGTAATCTTTTCCTCTGATTTCTCAGAAGATACTAGTAGTTTCGTTGAAGTGTTCTTCTCTCTATATACTCTCTGTTTTCTCCAAGTTACCTTCTTTTGATCATTGGTTTTGACCTCTGTCTTATATGGTAGATGTCTTCCACAAGGATCTGGTTGTCCTCTCTTATATGTTCATGATTAAGAATGAAGGGCTGACTGAGCTCTGCCCACCAGAGCAACAGCCAGCTCTATCCACCACCAGTCCCTCCCATCAGGAAACTTCCACAAGCCTCTTAGATAGCCTCAACCAACAGAGGGCAGACAGCAGAAGCAAAAGAACTACAATCCTGTAGCCTGTGGAACAAAAATCACATTCACAGAAAGACAGACAAGATGAAAAGGCATAGAGCTATGTACCAGATGAAGGAACGAGATGAAACCCCAGAAAAACTACTAAATGAAGTGGAGATAAGCAACCTTCCAAAAAAGAATTCAGAATAATGATAGTGAAGTTGATCCAGGACCTCAGCAAAAGAATGGAGGCAAAGATTGAGATGATGCAAGAAATGTTTAACGAAGATCTAGAAGAATTAAAGAACAAACAAACAGAGCTGAACAACACAATAACTGAAATGAAAACTACACTAGAAGGAATCAATAGCAGAATAACTGAGGCAGAGGAACGGATAAGTGACCTGGAAGACAGAGTGGTGGAATTCAATGCTGTGGAACAGAATAAAGAAAAAAGAATGAAAACAAATGAAGACAGCCTAAGAGACCTATGGGACAACATTTAAATGCAACAACATTCGCATTATAGGGGTCCAGAAGGAGATGAGACAGAGAAAGGACCCTAGAAAATATTTGAAGAGATTATAGTTGAAAACTTCCCTAACACGGGAAAGGATATAGCCACCTAAGTCCAGGAGGCACAGAGAGTTCCATACAGGATAAAGCCAAGGAGAAACAGGCCGAGACATATAGTAATCAAATTGGCAAAAATTAAAGACAACGAAAAATGATTGAAAGCAGCAAGAGAAAAATGACAAATAATATACAAGGGAACTCCCATAAGGTTAAGAGCTGATTCCTCAGCGGAAACTCTACAAGCCAGAAGGGAGTGGCATGATATACTTAAAGTGATGAAAGGGAAGAACCTACAACCAAGATTACTCTACCCGGCGAACATTTCATTAAGATTCGATGGAGAAATCAAAAACTTTACAGACAAGCAAAAGCTAAGAGAATTCAGCACCACCAAACCATCTCTACAACAAATGCTAAAGGAACTTCTCTAAGTGGGAAACACAAGAGAAGAAAGGGCCTACAATAACAAACACAAAATAATTAAGAAAATGGTAATACGAACATACATATCGATAATTACCTTAAATGTGAATGAATTAAATGCTCCAACCAAAAGATACAGGCTTGCTGAATGGATACAAAAAGAAGACCCATCTATATGCTGTCTGCAAGAGACCCACTTCAGACCTAGGGACACATACAGACTGAAAGTGAAGGGATGGAAAAAGATATTCCATGCAAAC
>NC_041220.1:113648288-113649468 GCF_002837175.3 Physeter macrocephalus | reverse complement strand
AAATAACCGAGAGATCACTGAAGAAATCAAAGAGGAAATCAAAAATACCTAGAGACAAATGACAATGAAAACACGACGATCCAAAACCTATGGGATGCAGCAAAAGCAGTTCTAAGAGGGAAGCTTATAGCTATACAGCCTACCTCAAGAACAAGAAAAATCTCAAATAAACAATCTAACATTACACCTAAAGGAACTAGAGAAAGAAAAACAAAGCCCAAAGTTAGCAGAAGAAAGAAATCATCAAGATCAGAGCAGAAATAAATGAAATAGAAAAAAAAATAGCAAAGATCAATAAAACTAAAAGCTGATTCTTGAGAAGATAAGCACAATTGATAAACCATTAGCCAGACTCATCAAGAAAACGAGGGAGAGGACTCAAATCAATAAAATTAGAAATGAAAAAGGGGAAGTTACAACAGACACTGAAGAAATACAAAGCATCCTAAGAGACCACTAAAAGCAACTCTATGCTAATAAAATGGACAACCTGGAAGAAATGGACAAATTCTTAGAAAGGTATAACCTTCCAAGACTGAACCAGGAAGAAACAGAAAATATGAACAGACCAATCACAAGTATTGAAATTGAAACTATGATTTAAAATCTTCCAACAAACAAAAGTCCAGGACCAGATGGCTTCACAGGTGAATTGTATCAAACGTTTAGAGAAGAGCTAACACCCTTCCTTCTCAAACTCTTCCAAAACACTGCAGAGGAAGGAAAACTCCCAAACTCATTCCATGAGCCCACCATCACCCTGATACCAAAACCAGACAAAGATACTACAAAAAAAGAAAATTACAGACCAATATCACTGATGAATATAGATGGAAAAATCCTCAACAAAATACTAGCAAACAGAATCCAACAGCCCATTAAAAGGATCATACACCATGTTCAAGTGGGATTTATCCCAGGGACGCAAGGACTCTTCAATATATGCAAATCAATCAATGTGATACACCATATTAACAAATTGAAGAATAAAAACCATATGATCGGGCTTCCCTGGTGGCGCAGTGGTTGCGCGTCCGCCTGCCGATGCAGGGGAACCGGGTTCACGCCCCGGTCTGGGAGGATCCCCCATGCCGCGGAGCGGCTGGGCCCGTGAGCCATGGCCGCTGAGCCTGCGCGTCCGGAGCCTGTGCTCCGCAACGGGAGAGGCCGCAGCAGAGGG
>NC_041220.1:113646699-113647991 GCF_002837175.3 Physeter macrocephalus | reverse complement strand
CCACTATTATTCAACATAGTTTTGGAAGTCCTAGCCACAGCAATCAGAGAAGAAAAAGAAATAAAAGGACTACAAATTGGAAAAGAAGAAGTAAAACTGTCACTGTTTGCAGATGACATGATACTATACATAGAGAATCCTAAAGATGCCACCAGAAAACTACTAAAGCTAATCAATGAATTTGGTAAAGTTGCAGGATACAACATTAATGCACAGAAATCTCTTGCATTCCTATACGCTACTGTTAAAGAATCTGAAAGAGAAATTAAGGAAACACTCCCATTACCATTGCAACAAAAAGATTAAAATGTCTAGGAATAAACCTACCTAGGGAGACAAAAGACTTGTATGCAGAAAACTATAAGACACTGATGAAAGAAATTAAAGATGATACCAACAGATGGAGAGATATACCATGTTCTTGGATTGGAAGAATCAATAATGTGAAAATGACTATACTACCCAAAGCAATCCACAAATTCAATGCAATCCCTATCTAATTACCAGTGGCACTTTTTACAGAACCAGAACAAAAAATCTTAAAATTTGTATGGAGATACAAAAGACCCCGAATAGCCAAAGCAGTCTTGAGGGAAAAAAATGGAGCTGGAGGAATCAGACTCCCTGACTTCAGAATATACTACAAAGCTACAGTAATCAAGACAATATGGTACTGGCACAAAACCAGAAATATAGATCAATGGAACAAGATAGAAAGCCCAGAGATAAACCCATGCACCTATGCTCAACTAATCTATGGCAAAGGAGGCAAGGATATACAATGGAGAAAAGACAGTCTCTTCAATAAGTGGTGCTGGGAAAACTGGACAGAGACATGTAAAAGAATGAAATTAGAACACTCCTTAACACCATACACGAGAATAAACTCAAAATGGATTAGAGACCTAAATGTAAGACCAGACACTATAAAACTCTTAGAGGAAAACATAGGAAGAACACTCTTTGACATAAATCACAGCAAGATATTTTTGATCCATCTCCTAGAGTAATGGAAATAAAAACAAAAATCAACAAATGGGACCTAATGAAACTTCAAAGCTTTGCACAGCAAAGGAAACTATAAACAAGATGGAAAGACAGCCCTCAGAATGGGAGAAAATATTTGCAAATGAATCAAGGGACAAAGGATTAATCTCCAAAATATATAAATAGGTCATGCATCTCAATATTACAAAAGCAAACAACGCAATCCAAAAATGGGCAGAAGACCTAAATAGACATTTCTCCAAAGAAGACATACAGATGGCCAAGAAGCATATGAAAAGCTGCTC
>NC_041220.1:113642574-113646540 GCF_002837175.3 Physeter macrocephalus | reverse complement strand
AATGGATAAAGAAGATGTGGTACATATATACAATGGAATATTACTCAGCCATAAAAAGGAACGAAATTGGGTCATTTGTAGAGATGTGGTTGGATCTAGAGACTGTCATACAGAGTGAAGTAAGTCAGAAAGGGAAAAACAAAAATCGTATATTAACACATTTATGTGGAACCTAGAAAATGGTATAGATGAACTGGTTTGTAGGGCAGAAATAGAGACACAGATGTAGAGAATAAACGTATGGACACCAAGGGGGGAAGGTGGTGGCGCGGGGACGTTGTGGTGGTGGGATGAATTGGGAGATTGGGATTGAAAAAAAAAAAAATAAAAGTATGAAGGGCTGAAATATAATTGGTTTTCTGAGTACTTTTGTGCAGGTTGTTTCCTTTGAATGACACTGTTAGGTGATGTGAATGGGCTGTTTGTTGGTGAACTCCTGATGTCAGTATTTTTAAATCTTTCCTCTTCGGTTGGTTATGTTTAGCAGAAATGAATCTTCCACTCTCCCGCCTAGAGGGAAATGGTCATGCTGCTGGCATTCTGGGAGCCAAGTCAGGGAAGAGGTAGATATTGTTGGTGCTCAACATTCAGTCATGACATCTCTCTGTGTTTGGTATGATAATAATAACATACCTTCAATTATGTGTAATGTCTCATAATCCAGAGGCCTTCTGTACCTACTTCTGAGATTAAACTATATACTATATGGTTTATATGTGTATAATTTAATATAAATGCCATATATATTAAAATATAGCAGTGTGCAATGTGAGAAGAGATAGAGAACTAGCCTGGTGGAACAGCTTTCACCGAGTCCTCCCTTTTTTAGCCACCTAGTTATTTCAGCCTCCCCTTCACACCTTCGAAACCAAGCAGAGGTACAGAGTGCTGCTAGTTGTCAATCTGCTTTCTAGATTCCAAAATTTCACTGTTCTTATATTCTCTTGTCTTCATGTTCATGTGGGTTTAGGCCTTTTAAAGAAACTCTTTACTCGTTTTAGTGGAATTTTGCAGAGAAGTGAAATTAGGGGTGTGGTTTACTCTACCATCTTCACCCAGAAAACCATTTACGTCACTTGTGCTTCTTTTAAAATAAGCAATGAGGCAGAAGTTGCAGGTTATTGAGATAAAGACCAATCAAGGGGTTCTTTCGTCTCCTTTATTCTCTTTCCGTGACAATGTGAAACAATATTTAGATCGAAAAAGTACGTATTCATCTAAGCTCTCTGCTGTTGAGAAAACTAGTTTTGAAAGTTTGAACAGTCTGAGCAACCACATTTTGGTCTTTGAAGCCGACTCATAGGGCTTTTTCCACAACCCGTGACTAAACTTTGTGCACACATAGCTGGTTACTTAAGGAACAGAGGCATCCATCATATTACCTCTCCTAGGTCAGAAATGGTTGGTTCCTCTGAGAGCAAATTCATATTTTTCTGTCTCATTTGAGGGAAATACAATGTCCAGTTTTCCTGTAATAAACACATTAAATAGCATGCAAGTTTAATTTCTGAACAAGAAGCTTTTCTTGTGTTACTTATCACACAATTACGTGTTAATTATTGAAATATGGATAAATTGTCTTCTGGGAAGGGCCACTCGGGGCTTAGTATGTAGTACAATAATAAATAAAAAGTTGGAAAATATTGATTCCATTCATTTCCCATAGAAATGAGAAAAAGAAATCATTAATTGTATTATAACTGTTATGGATACTTCAGGACTGCAAAATGGGAAATTTGCCAACAACCTCTCTGGCTGACCTTAAATAACATTTAGCTGTCTCCCTTTTTTTCCTTTATCCTCTCCTTCCTTCCCTCAAACATGTTTCTTGATCCTCAGTGTGTGCAGGGCTCTGAACTTGTTTCTGGAGCTCTAGCTATGAACAAGGCAGACACTGTCCCTGCCTTCTTGAAACTATGCTCTGGCAGAAGGGACAAGTGTGAAACAAGTGACTACAACATGACTTACTGCGATAAGAATATAAAAGAGGAGGACTCCCGCCAATCTCAGGTGTAGTATTTGAGCTGATATCTGAAAGGAGTAAAAGATGCTTGCTTAGGCAAAGAGCAGATGTAGGGAGCCCGGGCAAGCAGTACCAGACCTAAGTAACAGTAAGTGTAAATAAATTCCCAGAGGCACTCCTGGATGGCCAGAGCCTAGTGACAGAGGGAGACAGAGACAGAGAGAGATCAGAGATGAGGCTGGGCAGAAAGCCAAGTCCACATCATGTTTGGCTGCAATATTCCCTCTGGAAAAAAATAACCCCTTACAGCAGAAACATCAGGCAGGGAGTTTACTTGCTCAACAGTTTAAATGGTCATCCAGCTTCAATATGACAATACATTTCAATGAAAACATTTTACTGAGGACAAGTTTTCAAAAAGTATATATGTATATATATTTTTAATGGTTTAGACTTTTATTAGACTACAAAATGGGTTTTCTAATGGGTGAACACGAACAGGATCTATTAAGAATACCCAGCACCATCTATTATGTTATCTGCTAATGTGTCTACCTCCCAGTGTTTTTGTTTTGTTTTAATCACAATTCAGTGTTTAAAAGATAAAGCTTTTTAAAAAAATAAATAAAAGATAAAGCTTTTTTTTAGCATTCACTATTGCTCAATAGCTGAATGTGTGTGCTGTCTGAGATCATGAGGTTAGTGGTGCTTATTTCAGTTTTAAATAAAAGGATTCATTTTCATTGAAGCAAGCAGGGAATTAAGCTTACAACTTCAATTACCAATAATTAATTCCCTACACTGCAAGCCATGCAGTTTGCATTTAAACTCTCAATGCCCAAAGGATAACAAAAATCTATTTTGATCACTTTTTATTTTCATCATTTAAGGAGTACATCTTACTTCAATTAGGCACATGCATTTCCAGATTATAAAAGAGAACAAATACCCCTTCTAAAAAACTAGGCGATGGGAGCGGGGGAGACTTTTAAGCATGACAAAGAAATCCTAGGATGTTTTCATTTCTCTTGCTTTTACTAAAGGAGCGCCTGATATTGTGTAGAATTAGCTACCTCATTTACGAGAACATATTATTTACAAGCAGATGGATCATTTCCCTTAATTTGTTTTTTTTCTTTCTTTAAAAATTGAAGTATAGTTGATTTACAATGTTGTGTTAATTTCTGCTGTACAGCAAAGGAATTCAGTTATACATATATACACTTTTTAAAAATATTCTTTTCCAATATGGTTTATCATAGGATATTGAATATAGTCCCTGTGCTATACAGTAGGACCTTGTTGTTATGCATTCCATATATAATAGCTCACATCTGCTCACCCCAGCTTCCCACTCCATCCCTCCCCCAACCCCGGCCCCTCTAAATTTGTTTTCCCTTATGCATTATACCATTCTTCGGTGGCTTTTCACTACCTGAGAAAAATTTTAAATTCAAAATGAAGCAAAATTAAGTCCTGCTTCAAAGGCAAGCCCACCACCTTGGGCAGGAGGCATAAGGGTCAGAAGAACTCTTCAAAGAGGGAGACTTGACCTACAGATGGATGAGAGAGACTGAGTTCATCAGGATGGTCCGCATTTTTGGGGACAAGTTCTGAGCAAAAGAAAGAAGCCGCCAGTGTGTCACCAAAGCAAAGACACAATCAGAGCCAGAGTTCTTAGAGATGAAAAGAGGTGCTTGGAATTAGATTTCACTGGAAACAGGTAGACCTGTGTGGCATGCAGAAAAATAAGTTCTAAGAAGGCTTATCTTTCAAGTTTTGAAGACATTAATTTTCTTCCTGCTTGCAAGTGTTAACTTTGCCCCAAATCTCATTATTTATTTATTTATTTTTTTTTTTTTTGGTGGTATGCGGGCCTCACACCGTTGTGGCCTCTCCCGTTGCGGAGCACAGGCTCCGGACGCGCAGGCTCAGCGGCCATGGCTCACGGGCCCAGCCGCTCCGCGGCACGTGGGATCCTCCCAGACCGGGGCGCGGACCCG
>NC_041220.1:113612183-113642518 GCF_002837175.3 Physeter macrocephalus | reverse complement strand
GCGAACCCGGTTCCCCTGCATCGGCAGGCGGACGCGCAACCACTGCGCCACCAGGGAAGCCCTCATTATTTATAATAATTGACCATGTTATAATAATATCTCATTTAAGTGGAACTCAGTGAAATGAAACCATAAATTAACTGGAATTAGCTTCTTCATTTGGCTTTCAGGAAAAAGGATGCAGTCTCAGTCATTTAATAAAAAGTAATAGCTACAGTGGCAAGTTCTAACGTTAGTACATATCCATCCCAATCTTCAATCCATGCTGTACAATGTCCAAACATGTTTAGAATCTGGTTCCCATACCCTGCAATATCCTTAATATAGCAGTAACACACTAAACAAAAATTATACCTCCCATTTTAAGAAAACAAACCAAGATCAACCAATGTATGTTTTGAAAGATTCTCTTTACAAGGGTTGAAGCAAAAAGGATTTTCTGAACAAGTGAACCTTAATGATTAAAAATGGTCATAGTCATTCAGTCTAACATTCAAGCAGTCTGATTAATCAATCAGCTTTTTGCATCATTAAGTAAAAATATATACAACATTGAAAGAGACCCAGCCATCAAATCAAATTCCATCAACAGTTTCTAAATGCAAGGAGAAAAGAGAAGGATTTGCTGGATATTAGCATACAAACCAAACGAAAACAGATTTCATGCTTCTGGAGGCCAAAAGCCACATCTACTAAAATCATTTAAACACAGAGACCTACCACTGGCCCTGGTGTGTATATGCTTGATGCATTGTCAGCACAGTCAAATATTTCCACCCTAGGAAATCAAATCTAAATGATATAACAAGTGATTTCACATGACAAACTTAGAGAAAGCATTCATTTTTCTTTAATTGCCGAGTTTTTGTTAATGAACCACTCTGATAAAGGAAAGGTAAAGGAGAAGATTTAATTTGCTTGGGAATGAAGATTAACTATGTGACATTTGTATCTTGGTTTCTGTCTTCATATTTTTAAGGTCAAACCTTAAACAATAAAGGTAAGTCACTCATCTCAGACTCTTAGTTGCCTCGCAGCTCCACACCATGTTTTAGGCACAACCTCTCTCTCTGCTGATGTTTTTAACACAGACAAGCAAATTCTACCCAGGAAATTTCTTGTGGTACATACAAATGTAAGTTTCCAAGCACAATGGATATTATTAGCTCAAAATGTCCCTACTGGACCACACAGCTCTGAACCCATCCCTTAGTCATAGATAGCCAAAGAGGAGAGAGAAGGCCCAAATTTGCTTGGAAAGATAGGCCAACCCTGGAGGTCCATCCAAAGCCTGATGGATTTGCCATTACACAGCTGTTCTTGCCTGGGAAGAGGAGCAGGGAACACTTGAATTGCCTTCCAAGATTCTGTAAATGATGAACTTCTGAAGACAACAGCATACCACTGGCTAAAACCATCTCAGTAAGTACATGAGAACTCAAAACAGACTGGATCAGAAAGCCAGAAAGATCTTTGTTGTTTCCCAGTTGGAACTAGAGGCTGTCTCAAGGTTAACAGTCAGCCAAAGCTTGCAGATATGCTACTTTTCACAAGTAAAAGAGACAGTTTATGGCCATCATCTGTCACTCAAGCATTTTTGAGTTGTTTTCCCACTAGAGATAATGATCTCATATTTCTCTGCTCTGTGCTCCTTGTTACCAAATTACAGTTTTTGAAGTGAATACCTAGATAGGGTTGCAGACTTTGGCAGTGCAACACCACTCTTACTGAACATGCCCAGAGTTCAAGTGAGTTAAAATTAATGGAGGTCATAAAACTAGTTAATAATCGAACACAGGCTTCAACGCAGGTCTCTTATCTTCTTACTTTACCATGCTGACTATATAAGTCATTCCAGTGTTTCAGATAGATTGTTATTCCTCATTGTCATAGGTGGAACAATGCCCCCCCCCACAAATGTCTACACACTAAACCTTAGAACCTATGAATGTGTTTTGTTATATGGCAAAGAGAATTAGGGTTGCAGATGGAATTAAGGTTGCTAATCAGCTGAGTTTAAAGTAGGGAGATTATCCTGGATTATCAGGATGAGTTCAATGTAATAACAAAGGTCTTGAAATGTTGAAGAAGGAGGTAGAAGAGTCAGTGTCAGGGTGATCTAATGTGAGAAAGACTTGATTGGACATTGCCGGCTTTGACCATAGAAGGGGGTCACCAGCCAAGGTATGTGGGCAGCCTCTAGAAACTGAAAAGGCAAGAAAACAGATTTTTCCCTAAAGCCCTCAGGAAGGCAGTGTCCTGCCAACATCCTGATTTTAGCCTAGTGAGACTCATTTTGGACTTCTGACGTCCAGCACCGTAAGATAATAAATTTATGTTGTTTAAACAACTAAATTTGTGTAAATCGGTTACAGCAACAATAGAAATCTAATACACTCTCTAAAGTGTCTAAAAATAAACACATGATAACAAAATTCAAAAGTACATCCCACTATTTTATAAAAGTATATTCCTTTGAGGTTTGATCTTTAACAGGTTGTAACAGTTAAGAACAGCAGCAAATACTCAAACATAGTACCTATTACATGTCGAAAACTGTTCTAGATATTAGATATATTTACTCAAACCTTTTCAGAACATTGTGAGGTGGTTCTATTATCACCCCCACTTTATGGAGAAGAGAACTGAGGCAACACAGAGAAGTAATGCAACTAACTTGGCCAAGGTTACAAAGCTGGAAAGTTGCAGAACTGGGATTGAACCCAGACTTGAGCCAGTCCACTGCTGTGCTATTCTGCTTCTCTCAATGGTAGTGGCCCAACAGATGGCATCTTTACCCAGGGTCAACACATATGATCTTGTCTTTTACCCAAGAACTTAACAAAATTGCTATGGAGATACGTTGTTTTCTAGTACATAGATTTTTTTTTTCTTTGAAATATTTTTAGCTTTTTCCTGAAGGCTTTGCATACTATTACTTAACCTTTTCTCCCCTCGTAGTACTGAGACTGTTTTTATATTAATCACCAAAAATGTCATAGCCTTGCAGATATGGATTATTCAAGAACTGATCAATATGTCTGGTTTCCCAGCTCAGTTGTCTCTGTTCCTTTTTGCCTCTTGCCCTATTCAGATACCTTATCCCATCTACTAGTCTACTTACAGTGAAGGGCAGAGGAGGTGCAAATAAAATCTGCAGACTTAGTTACTTGTCAACAGCTGTTGACCCATGGTTGCCTACCATGGATTTTCTTTTTCTCTATTTGTTTTTAAGTGAAACTTAAGCTTCTTGTGTTCCTAAGATGTCTTATATTTAGACATAATTTTCTTTTAAGTCTTCATTTCTAATGTAGGCTTTTGAGATTTGTTAATTTGATTTGTTCATGCTATGCCATACTCTCTATTATCACAGATGATCAGGAATTGGCTTTAATCATGTTTTGCTTTGCTTTCTTTTGTTTTGGTCTCTAGACACAGAAAACTAAATTAAGAAGTCAAAATCAGTTTGTTCTTCAAGGCTTCCTTCCCGCTTAAAACATACTCCACTCACTGTGATAGCCCATGAATGGAAATAGATTAGCAGTGGCTGATAGATCAACAGGGACTGTCTGAAGTATTTTTGAAAAGGAGTTTATGGAATAATCTGGGCTCTTTTAGAAGAGTTCAGTGAGCTAGATGTTCATTAGTAGATGTGGATGTAGATTTTGGAGGTGATCTGGGTCTTACGACTGCCACCCATTTGCCTTGCTTGCTGGCCTGAGTCAAGAACTGTTTCGCCATAAATTCCTACTGAGCTTCTGTGTGGATGAACTTGGGTCTAGGTGGTACCATCTGTTTCAACCTTACCATTTTCCTGAATCCCCAGAGTTTTCAAAAAACTTGAAACTACATTAAACCACATAGACTACATTGTGTAATTCTCTAAAACGTAGCCTAAAATGAATGGAATTAAGATTAAATTAAATACAGAGTGTTTTAGGCTTCAAATAATAGTTTACCAATTTGAAGGATTATTAGATAATGCAGAAGTTCATTGGCAGCTGGTATAAACTTTCTTTTTATAATAACAATAGCTATCATTTATTGGGTTCTTTTTATTTGTGAGGCCCTTTGTTCAGTGACTTTATATATTTATCTTATCCTCATCCAAACCCACAAGGAAGGTATTGTAACCTCCCATTTTACAGAAGAGAAAATTGAGGCCAATGAGGTTAAGTAACTTTCATTCAGTCCCATAGGAATCTCCCCTGAAGGCTTTGGTGGAGGATTGCCTCCTAGAGAAAAAACAAATCAGATGGATGCCTTCTGAATGCACCTCAGCCCAGAGATGAAATTGAACCCACTTCTTACTATCCCCATTTGAAAAAGTAAGAGTTACTAAAATAAAAATGTTGAGCGATATGTTTGAAGCCATCAAGGGATTAGACAGGGCCAGATCTCAGCAACATCTACCTCTCAGGACTGTGTTAAGATGGAGCAACCAGTCTCTCTCAGTGCCTTTTATCTCTCTTTCTAGGTCAGTCCCTGCAGGGTTTCAGTCCTGTCAGTTACTCTTTTCTGCATTGCCTATCAATTATTTGCTGTCTTGCTCTGGGGTTGTGATATTTAAAAGACACATATCAAGCTGTGAGGATTTGCCTGAATTTCCTGGGTCCTTGCCTCAATTTTCTGCTTAATTTTTGCTTCAGAGACCAGTTATACAAAGGGGTGGATTTCCTTTTGCATCAGAGGTCAGTGCAGAAAGTTTGGAAAGCTTGGTAATTAACAAGGACTCATGAAATCCGACCTCTGGCAGGAACTTAAACCGCATGAAATATCAGTTGAGAGACTATTTGGATGTTCTGTTGAGGCTTTGTCTAGGTTCAGGCTCTCAGAAATACGTAGCTTAACACACACACAGCTTCAGCTTCAAATTGGTTCGTGTGGTGTATTGATCTGGTCATGCGGGCCAGGAAAAAATATTTGGGTGATACTATTTGGATTTACTCCAGCTCTCAGGATTAAAGTTAAGTGAAAGTTACCATGTCTGCCATTTTTTTACAGCCTGGTGAGAAGAAAAGTACTTCAGAGATTCAGAGAACTTCAAGGAAGAACTGAATCCATGTGCTTTGAAGAGGCACCTGAGACGATGATGATTAAACATCATGTTCTGTAAATGGTTACTGGTTACTTAATACCTTTTAATTAGAATAGTACTGTAAGTGTTACCACATAGGCTTTATAACTACTATTCAATTTAAAGACCAAATGATGATCTCTCGTTATAAGAACAATGATGTGATTATATTTCTTTTAGCAAGTTCTTGCCGAGGCTATAGAGACTTGTGACAAGATTTCTACATGTTCACCAAAACCCACTTCTTATCTGCTGTGCAGACAGCCAGCCTACATTTGCCAGCCTCCCCAGTACTTAGTTGTGACCATGTAACTGAGCTCTGACCAATGAAATGTGGGTGGAAACGAGGTACATTACTTCTAGGCCTAGACTCTCCCCCCAAAAAAACTCCTACAATACCCCTCCTAGTCTCTCTGATGTCTGTCCTCTGACTATATGATCCAAGAGAGGACTCTGAGACCCTGGTTATTTTGAAGCCACAGATGAAACAACCACATTGGGCATCGTGTATGAAAGAGAAACTTTTATTCTGTTAAGCCACTGAGATCTTGGTGTCTGTTATGGCAGCTAGCAGTACTTACCCTAACTAATAAAGAAATGGTTTATGCAAACTAGATTAAAAAAATAGTGTTATAATTAGCAGGCCTGAGTAAATAAAACTGCATCACTTTTACAAGTTAATTTGGATTTGAATTGAGATCTCAAAATCTATACTTTTCCTGTTGCCCTAGCATACAGTACCAAAAGAACTAATTGAAAATTCAGTACATTGATTATTATGTTATTTGTTATCATGTCCAACAACTGGTTTGTCTGATATTTATTTATTTATTTAATATATTTATTGATTGATTTTTGGCTGCGTTGGGTCTTTGCTGCTGCGAGCGGGCCCTCTCTAGCTGCGGCGAGCAGGGCTGCTCTTTGTTGCGGTGCGCCAGCCTCCAGTTGCGGTTGGCTTCTCTTGTTGAAGAGCACGGGCTCCAGGCACGCGGGCTTCAGTAGTTGTGGCTCGCGGGCTCTAGAGCGCAGGCTCAGTAGTTGTGGCACGCGGGCTTAGTTGCTCCGCGGCATGTGGGATCTTCCCGGATCAGGGCTCAAACCCGTGTCTCCTGCATTGGCAGGCGGACTCTCACCCACTGCACCACCAGGGAAGCCCTGTCTGATATTTAAATTAAAATTAACAGGTATTTAAACTCAGGAAGCGAGTAGTTTACGTGACACAAAAAGTTTACAGGTGAGCTTCTTGCTTATGTTAAGAACATCATGATTTTTTTTTTTCATCTGTTTTCAACAGTAAAGTTAACAGGATTAAAAAATTTGTTTAAACCTTAAGCTTATCTGAAGGCATTTGAATATTCAACTTAAAGTAACAACATTTATCTTGAGTATCTCAAGGATACTTTAACCAATTTAGTTTATTTTTGCACTTAATCTTTTGTTTCCTAGAGAACTGTCCAAGGGAGCTTAGAATCTCTGGGGGGAAAATGATAGTGAATATGATATAAAACAGTCAATTATTTATTATAACATTCATTATTAGACTATCCTGTGAAAAGCAAAGTAGTAACAGGACAAGTATTGATACTTTATGAACAAATGTGCTTTCAAATAATCTTAACCTGTGATAGGAGAAAGAAATGGAATTTTAAAAATAAATCCCAGTGGGAGAACTTGGATGCCTTTTAGAACACAAATTGGAAGCTACTTATTAGACAAGGGTAATTTGTTCTGGGTCTACACCAGAAAATGGCTTCAAATGCTTTAAAAGTAGGTCATTTGAGTGCTCTAAAATGTTTGGCATATGGAAACCTTCTTCAGCATGTGCATGTGATAGAGTGCATCCCAATAGCATCCTTGGGATTTCTGGCCATATCAAAGCATCATCAAGGAGCTCTAATGAGACAGTTTGTTTAATTGAAATACTTTAAATTACTATGTAGTACAGCATGAAAAAATTATTATTTTCATTAGCTGAACTATTTCTGCTAGTCCCAAACTAAAATTCCTAATATTGGAGCATGATATAATGCATTGTAAACCTGTTAAACAGCAGGTCACAAAGAGGAATTTAAATGAAAGTATTTATCTAATATATCAAGGTTTTGCCTTAAACATTACTCTTAGGCATCAATACCAATTCTGCCAAGCCAGAGGAAATATCAACCAGAAATAGACCCCATGTATACAAATAAAAAATGAATTATTGTGGCATCACCATTTAGTCACTCTCCTTGTCTTCGTAGGCAATACAGCCAGAGTGGGTTGCTTTAGACACAGTCCATTTAAGAGTTTTTCTTTGAGTATTTTTATTACCGAAGATAAACTTATTTTGATTTAAGTAGAACCTGTCTATAGTCAAGTGGGAAAATTCACATAGCATTTGTCATGATTGTCTTTCCATTGAAGGAACTGGCTGTCTAACAGCAGAATATCAGAATGAAATTTCCCATTTGGTTAAAATAGGATCTACCTCAACATGAAACATTTTTGTTTTTAAGAAGCACCAAAAAGTATCCTAAGACTTGTGTCCTTCACTCAGCTGATCTGTTTCATGAGCTAGATCAAGAGGGTTCCATGGAAATGGATGGAGTGTGAAAGAAGATGTATATTAGAGGGAACAGGAATCTCCTTTGTAGGGAATCTAAGATCACCTAAGGGTACACTTTGCTTTAATACGTTAGTCATAACTTAAGAAAAAGGACGAGACTTAGGTCTGGTGACTGAGAAGTGGTTTACGATGGATTTTAAAAATTTGGTTCAGAATGTTCGCAATAGAAAAAGACTTTCTTTGCTTTTTTTGAGTGATAGCAGAGGTTTGAATTATTTTTGTTTGGTACAAAGGAATAGTTATAATGAGAAAAATTTCTTTTTTATGGGTTAGTTATATGGAGGTGATTTGAAGATTTTTTTTTCATTTATTTTTCTGTAATTTTTGTGGGATGTTAATTTTTCTGGTCTGTTTTGTTCTGTGGTTAAATGTTTTAGGTGCTATTTTACTAATCCTTATCCCAATAATCAAGTTCAAAAATTTCTCCAGGTTCATACAATAAGTATCTTTGGACAAAGAGAACTGGACCCAGGAATCTTTGTTTCATGAGTTTTCTTATACTTCTGACATTTTGTGTATAATACTTTTGTGATTTTAAGGGTCCTTTTTTAGGGAACCTGGAGGCACTCCTCTCACAGAAAAAAGTATTAATGTATTAATAGACTATGTCAGTTATTTTTTTCTCACATGTTATAAACTAGGAAGTTGAATTTTCCAGCTTGTAAAAAAAACTTGAACGTTTTGATCATAAGTCCCTTGAGCCCTGTACTTGGTTGGAGTTTTATTTTCCCATCCCTGATCCAATCTGAAGTTCTTTGTCTGCAATTCAATCTCTATGGCTTTAATCATTTTGGATTGTACCGATGGCTTCTCAGTAATAAAAGAAATGGGGAGCCAGGCTTGGCATGGGACAAGTCTCTTCAGCTGGAGTAAGACATTACATATGAGTTGTCTACCCACAAAAGGGCTCACTGTCAGATTAAATTAATGAGTTGCATGTTTTAGTCATTAAGGTAATAGCAACATGTGGATTCTTTGCCTCTGTTTTAATCATTTCTATGTTTTTACCAGCTAGATCATCAAATGCTTTCTTTTGAGGTCTTCCCGTTTCATTGCAGAGAATAGCTTCTATGTGGGGCAGAAATAAATGCTTCAGAGTCCTAAGAAACACTAAATAACTTTATATATCAGCATTCAGTGAAATTTATAGCTACATCTTTGTCCATCAATGCAGGAATTTGGAGGGACAAGGCTGTAGCCACCATTAGCACATGGAACCAGCATGGGTTCCAATTTGCAAAAAGTCGAAGTAGAAAAGGTGAATCGTAGGTCTCAGTTGCTGAGGTTGAAATGGACTATTATTTTATGGACCATGGGCAGCATTTAGACCAGGTGAGTCGAAAGAGATACTACCAGCTAAGCCAGTGGAGGGGGCTCTGAATGCTTTGCTTCAGCCTGAAATTGCTTTACGCAGACTTTCAATTTGCAGGTTGGTATCTGCTTGGCAAATGTTGGCAAGAGACTTGCTGTTCACAGGAGAGTCCACAGGGAGCAGATCAGGACACATCTCCTAGACCAGATAGACCTAATAAAGCACATTTCAGAACAGGACATATGTGTTTTAGCACCATTTGTATCCTCCTCAGATATTTAGGCTACGGCCAAGTGAAACCTAGAGCATAGGTTCAAAAAGAGAAGAAAATCCAATATATTAGTTATTTTGTTGGGTGATGCCAAACACATGGCTTAACTGATTTTTCACTTAGTTTGCTAAATTAAAACAATCATTTTGTGAGCTCTGTGGGATTATTGCACTGTCCAATGTGTTACCACAGCAGTTGTTTAGAGCTTGAACAGAGCTTGTCCTAGATGTTTCACAGTGGAATACATCATTCAACTGTCAGCTTCTAGAGGGCAGGGCCAGTACCATACTTGTCTGTGTGTCTTCAGGTCTTTGCACACAGTTGACGCTCCATAAAAGACTGTAGACCAGAATTGATAGTGGAGGGAAAAACAGGAAGTTTCTGCTTTCCTTTCTGGAAACTGGATGAGCCCAAGGGGCATGCGGGGGAGGATTTACAAATATAAAATTATAGATTAGACAGGGTCTCAAAGATCATGGAGTTCAACACCCTTATTCTACAGATAAGGAAAGTGAGGTCCAGAGAGGTCAGTGATTTGATAAAGGTCACTTGGTGGCAGAGCCAGGATAAAGATGACTTAGTAGTTACCAGAAGCTGCTATAGGCTGGGAATGTGCTAGATGTGCGTGGTCCATTATTGTAGTGTGTTAGCCAGGGTTCTCTAGAGAAACAGAACCTGCGTTATTTATTCATTCATTCATCTATTAATTATGAAATTATGAGGAATTGGCTCACACCATTATGCAGACTAAGAAGTCCTACGATCTGCCATCTGCAAGCTGGAGACCCAGGAAAGCTCGTGGCGTAATTCAGTCCAAGTCCAAAGGCCTGAGAACCGAGGAAGGCAATGGTATAAATCCCAGTCTAAGGGCAAGAAAAGATATCAGATGTCCCAGCTCAGCGGTAAGGCAGGAAAAAAAAGAGGTGGATTTCTCCTTCCTCTGCCTTTTTGTTCTCTTCAGGCCCTCAACAGATTGGAGGATGTCCACCCACATTCGAGAGAGCAATCTACTTTAGTGAGTGCGCTGATTCAGATGATAATGTCATCCAGAATCACTCCCACAGACACACCCAGAAATAGTGTTTAATCTGGGCCACCCACTGGCCAGTCAAGTTGACACATGAAATCATCTATCACAGTTAGCTACTAGCCTCACAGGGATAGTGGGAGCCAGAAATGTGGCAAGAGACATGGAGATACTGAATTTCAGAGTTTACTTAATTTTACTTAACTTTAATTTAAAAACTGAAACAGTGTAAAATATCCTTCCATTAAAGACAACTTCATTGCTTTGGTAGAACCACATTTCACAATAATCATTGAAAATTTGGTGTCTGAATTGAGATGTGCTGTCAGTATAAAATAAACCCTGGATTTTGAAGACCTATCATGATAAAAAGAGTGTAAAATAAATTGTTCGTTTTTTCTTTTAAGCGTGCAAAATAAATTGCTAATAATTTTTTATGTTGCTTACGTGTTGAAATGATAATATTTCTTTCTTTATTTTTAAATTTATTTTTTGGCCATGCCATGGGGCATGTGGGATCTCAGTTCCCCTTACTAGGGGTGGAACACATGCCCCCTGAAGTGGAAGCATGGAGTCGTAACCACTGGACTGCCAGGGAAGTCCCAAAATGATAATATTTCAATTGGGTTACGTTGGGTTAAATAAAATATAAAATTAAAATGACACTCATTTGTTTCTTTTTACTGTCTTTAGCATAGCTCTGGAAAATTCTAAGTGACACATGTAGCTTGCATTATATTTCTATTGGATCGCTTTGTGCTAGACACTTGACATACATTGTTTTATTTAATCCTCACAACAGCTATCTCCATGTTACTCTTTCCAGTTGATAGATGAAGAAACTAAGAATGAGAGGAGTTAAAGTATCTGCAGAAAGTCAAGCCACAAGGAAATGGCAGACAAGATGATACCAGGTCTGGCTGACCTGGCAGCCTATATATACTCTTTTTAGGGACTGTTTTGGCCCCAGCTTTACAGATACTGCCTCAGTATCCAAATGTACTTCAGATATACAAAACTGAACTGTAGATTCTAATATAGAGATTCATCATTCTTTTATTTTCACTGACCACTTCATAGGAAAAAAATAGGACAGTTCTCTTGGCTGACCATTGGAAAATTCTAAGTGACTGACCTTCAGGTTCTTGGGTTCTTCTCCACATGTGTCTCCTTCTAAAAACTGTGAAAACAAATAAGCACATATAATTAATTCATCTTAGGGTGTTTTCTTATAGTTTTGTTTGCTTCTATTTTAATACTTAAAAAAATAAGTTCCTAATTCAACAGTTATGCTTCTGATTAAAATCATATATGAAATTGATGTATCTTTTTTTTTTTTTTTACTGATTCATCCACTTTTCTATGAGAAGTGGGTCATATGTTTGGAAAAGAACTAACATGAGTTTGGAACTAACATTACCTGGAAAAAATTAAAGTTAATTAAAATTGAAATTAAATAACTATTTAATTTAAAACCTAAAATAATTAAAATAAATTTTAAAATAAATGTCATATTTTAATATTTGCTTTGTCCTTGGTTCCAGTGTAAGTCTGGATTTTTCCCCAGGCAGAAAAAACAAAAAGATAATCTGCCAGCTCTGTGTAGATCATATTTTCTGCACAAGTAAAGATGCTTCTTTCTTTCTTACTGCTGTTTGAGACTTAGAAATTCGATCACAATTTTGCTGAGTTCTAATGTTGACTGGATGCAGATGCCCAAAGATGTGTCAAAAAGTTCAGATGCATGAACCCAGAAACACCACTTTTGATGAAAGAGTAGTCGGATTTTCCCAAAGACTGTAAATTCACCCAGAATCTGTATTTGTTGAAAGACCTGCAAATACCCTCCTCCTAACTCTCCCACCTAGGAAAGAACTTGGTATAATTTCTCTGCAATTGAGTTTACCGTCGATAGAGGGCGCCAAAGGATGGAAAAGTAATTATCGGTGGATTTGTTTTATTTCCCCAGGTCAATTAGTTATTAAAAATTAATTAATTAATTTAAAAAACCTTTGAAAAGTAATCTTGAGAAAGGAGGAATCAGTACTGTTGTCCATATGCGTAATCTCATGTCTGCAGATCCAGACATGGCCAAGCTGAATAGAGCAGCACCCTGAAGCCGGGGTTTGGTGCCTGGCTAGTGTTGGAGGTGGAGAGAAAATCCCACTTTCTGGCTCTTTTACCAGAGGACATGGTCAACGTTTCCCCAGCTGGGACTCTGTCCAGCAGCTTCACTTGCACTGGTTCTTTAATTGTTAACAAATTAAGATCTTTCACAGGGAAGTAAATTGACTCGGCAAATATTTCAGTTCCTGCCATGCTGCGGGCACTTTGTTAGTTTCTGGGGAAAAGAGGTAAAAACAGACCTGCCTGACTAAAACAGACCTGCCTGCACGCAGCTTACAGTCTAGTGGGCAACAGAGACATTAACCAAACAATCACACAGACATACAGTAAAAACTTATCTTGACAAAGTGGTGTTAGAGCGGGGATCTTAAGACTGAATAGGAGTTAACTGGGTGAAGTAGGGAGGTTTGAGGAAGAAGATTCCAGGCAGAGGGAACAGCAGGGTCCGTGTATCTGAGCCAGGAAGGAGCACGGACACTCCAGGAACTGAAAATCAGAGTGGCTGGAGCCTGGGAGGTGAGAGGAGAGTGGCCGAGGCTGGTCAGGGAGGCAGAGTTCCATCGTGCAACGACTGATGACAACATTGTGCACGGATTTTGTTGTACGTGCAAAATGCAAAGCCCTTGATAAACGGATGTTTAAGTGGATTAGATTTATGTATTTAAAAAGATCACTCTAGCTGTTTTGTGGAAAATGGATTAAAAGAGGGCAAGGTCACAAGGAGGCTACTGCAGCAGTTCAGATGGGAGATTTTGATGACTTGGACCCAAGGTACTGACGTTGAAAATGGAGAGACGTGAGCAGGGAAGGAGATCAAATTGGCTGGATGTAGTTGTGGATGGAACATGGTGGTGAGGGAGAGGATATTGTTAAGGATAACTTCTAGGTTTCAGGCTTGAAGAATGCTCACAGGTTAGATTTCACAAACTTAGAAAGCACAGGTGGCAGTGTTGAGGAAGTATTATCATTACTGATGTGAGGTGGAAATTAGAACTTCCAGCACCGGGCAGTCTGAGTCCAGGCTGTTGGTCTTTTCATCGCATCTCCAAACCTCTCTGACATTAAGTGAACATTTCAAGAAGAGCTGGGAATGACCAACAACATTGTAATGTGATATCTAAATACCAATACTAATTAGTATTAGTATCCTAATACTAATATATGCTCATAACATGCATAGAAAAGATTCTGGAAGAATATAAACATGTTGTTACTGTTGTTATTTTTGGAGGGGTGAGATGAGAGGGAGCTTCATTTTCAAGTCTAGATGTTATTGGGTTGTCTGAAAAATTTTAAAGTAAGCCTTAATTGGTCTTCTAATTAGCAGAACCCATGAAATCACCATCGTTAGCAACAAAAAGCTTTTCGGCTGGGAAATTGAAAGCCTTCTGTGGAGCCCCAGTAATCTCCCACCTCCATTAAATCTCTCTGCTGGAATCTAGAGAGCCTTTCCATTTTGGGACCTTCTAGCCCCAGAGAGCATAGATTTCTCTCACTGTACCTCGTTAGAGATGCTCAGAAAATCAACGTGAGGACTAGCTACAGAAGCCCTCTCATCCCCGTTTGATCTTTTCAGTAGCAAATGTGTCATTTGTAGCACGATTGGTCCAGTTCTTATGTGAGGCTAAAATAGAGTCACTCCAAGATGCTTTTGAGACTCCCTGAATTCCAACTACCAATCTTTCTCCCAATTGATGTATCAGTTCTGACATATCCCTGGGGACATCATTTCCACTTGCTTGGTAAATAATTAGCCTGCTGCCTCTGGCTATAGAAAGGATTATAAATATTTTAAGCACTGCAAGTGATTGAAACCATCTCTATTTGATTTCATCTATGCCTGCAATGCTTTGGGTGAAAACTTACCTTTAAATATGAAACACCCTTGGGCAGGTAAATGTTCTAAGTGCGAGAAGAATAGGGCGTTGCTTAGGCTGCCTTGGTCAGCGGGCATTCAGAAACAGGCTCTAATAAGTCAGCCGTTTTGAACCTTTCCAGTTTTAGCTCACACCAGTCAATTTTTCTCACAATGAGAGAAATAAATGACCCCATTTCTCAAGAATATTTTTATGCATATAGGATTTTTTTAAAAATAGGATTTAGAGGGGTTAATATCCAAAATATATAAAGAACTCATACAACTCAATAGCAAAAAAAAATAAATTCGATTAAAAAATAAGCAGAGGATCTGAATAGACATTGTTCTAAAGAAGACATACAGATGGCCAACAGGTACATGAAGAGGTACTCATCGTCACAAATCATCAGGAAAATGCAAATCAAAACCACAGTGAGATATCTGTTAGAAAGGCTATTATCAAAAAGACAACAAATAACAAGTACTGGTGAAGCTGTGGGGAAAAGAGAACGCTTGTGCACTGTTGGTGGGAATGTAAATTGGTGCAGCCACTGTGGAAAACAGTATGGAGGCTCCACACAAAATTAAAAATAGAACTAGCATATAATCCAGCAATTCTACTTCTGGGAATATATCCAAAGGAAAGGAAGACACTAACTCGAAAAGACATCTGCACCCCCATGTTCACTGCAGCATTATTTACAATAGCCAAGACATGTAAAAGACCTTAGTGTCCATTGATGGATGAATGGATAAAGAAAATGTGGTAAGTATGGAATATTATTCAGCCATGAAAGAAGGAAGCCCTGTCATTTGTGACAACATGGATGGACCTTGAAGGCATTATGCTGAATGAAATAAGTCAGACAAAGACAGATACCATATGATCTCATTTATATGTGGAATCTAAACAAAACAAAAACAAACAAATTCAGTTACAGAGAACAGATTGGTGGTTGCCAGAGGCGGGGCGGGGGGGCGGGTAGGGTGGGCAGTGAGTGAAGGGGGTCAAAAGGTACAATTTCAGTTATAAAATAAATAAGTCATGGGGATGTAATGTACAGCATGGTGATTACAGTTAATCATACTGTATTGCATATTTGAAAGTTGCTAAGAGAGATATCCTCTCACCACAAGAAAACAAATTGTGACTATGGGTAGTGATGGATGTTAATTAGACTTATTGTGGTGATCATTTTGAAATATATACATATATTGAATTTTTAAAAATAGACAAATTTTAGAGCAGTTTTAGGTTCACAAGAAATTGAGTGGAAAGCACAGAGTTCCTATAAACCTCCCGCTCCCACACATCCCCCACCAGAATGGTCTATTTGTTACTATCAACAAACCTACAGTGAACCATCATTATCACCCAAAGTCTACGCTTTACATTAGGGTTTGCTCTTGGTGTTGTACGTTCTATAGGTTTGGACAAATGTATAACGACATGTTTGAATCATCATAGCATTATCCAGAGTATTTTCACTGCCCTAAAAATCTTCTGTGCTGGGGACTTCCCTGGTGGCGCAGTGGTTGAGAATCCGCCTGCCAATGCAGGGGACATGGGTTTGAGCCCTGGTCCGGGAAGATCCCACATGCCACGGAGCAACTAAGCCCGCGCGCCACAACTACTGAGCCTGCTCTCTAGAGCCCATGACCCACAACTATTGAGCCCGTGTGCCACAGCTACTGAAGCCCCCGTGCCTAGAGCCCAAGCCCTGCAACAAGAGAAGCCACGACAATGAGAAGCCCGCGCACCGCAATGAAGAGTAGCCCCCGCTCGCCGCAACTAGAGAAAGCCCACGTGTAGCAACGGAGACCCAACAACGAAGACCCAATGCAGCCAAAAATAAATAAAATAAAATAAAATAAAATAAAATGAATGGGATTAGTGTAAAAAAAACCACTTCTGTGCTCCACCTATTAATTCCCCACCCCCGACCCTAACCCCCAGCAACCACTGATCTCCATAGTTTTGCCTTTTCCAGATGTCACATATTTGGAATTCTTATAGAAGTTTAAAATTATTCCTCTCACATTTATAAGAATATAGAAGCTCCCATTACAGTAAATTCTTTGTGGTTGCTGTGAAAACCCAACATCTTGCCTAAACCACATCTGTATCTAGTCAGTGGTACAGGGACAACCCAGTGAGAACCACTGCCTTATAGGCAGGCAGTATTCAGAAGGAGAGGACTGGTATATTGGGGTGGTCCTTCCAGTGCCCTGCAGAGTGTTTGTTCTCATCAATTCCAGTGTGACTTCTGATGAAAATGGTAACATGTGCCTGTTGATTCAAAAAGTGGAACAGTACAACGGTGTACCAAGTAGATGTTGTCAGTGCTTTCATCCCGCAGAGATAACCACTGTTTTCCTTACATACTATAAACGGGCTCACACTGTACTTAGTATTTGACAACATGCTGACTTTATTAAACAGTGTATCATGGGAGCTTTCTGCATCAATTCATAAAGATCTCATCTTTCTAAAGATAGACAAAAATTTATTCAACCAATTCTCTATTGATGGCTACCTGGATTATTTGCAAATATTTTCTGTGAAACACCAGCAATGAAGACTTTTATGTCCCTTTGCACATCGGTTTGACTATTTCCTTAGGATAAATTCCTAGAAGTTAAATTGCTGGGTCAAAAAGTAAATGTTTAAAAATTTGATACATATTGCCAAATTATACACTCACCAACAGGGAAATGAGACTACACTTCTCTACATCCAAATCAAGAGAAAGAATATCAATTTTTCATCTTTGCCAATTTGTTAGGTAAAAAAGTTTTAATTTTATTTCTTCATTAAAATATTAATGAAGTTGAATTTTTATTTCAATGCTGGTTACATAGGTGTATTTAGTTTGTGAAAATTCAATGAGCAGTATATTTATGATATGTGCACTTTTGGGGGTTAAGTATTATATCTTGGCCTTTTTTGTGGTGGAGGATTTCTTGTCTATCTGTTAGGCTGGGGTCCCCAGCCCTTGGGCCATGGACCGGTACCGGTCCACGGCCTGTTAGGAACCAGGCCGCACAGCAGGAGGTGAGCGGCGGGCGAGCGAGCGAAGCTTCGTCTGTATTTACAGCCGCTCCCCATCGCTCGCATTACCACCTGAACACCGCTCCCCACCCCCCTGCCATCCTTGGAAATATTGTCTTCCACGAAGCTGGTCCCGGGTGCCAAAAAGGTTGGGGACGGCTGTGTTAGGCTACTTATGGCTGCAAGTAACAGAAAAGCCCAAGCAAATACATATGTATTCTCTTATATAACAAGGATTCTATAGCTAGCATGGTACAGATTGGTTAATCCAGCACCTCAGTGCATCTCAGTCATCCTCAGAGCTTTGGCTTAGTTCCCCTCATGGATGATGTAAGATGGCTGCAGCAACTCCAGGCCTCACATGCAAATGCCACAATATCCCGAGGGAGCAGAGAGACTGTTTCTTCCTGTCTATTGTTATCATTGAAGAAAATCTTTCTCAGATACTTCTCTCCTCCCTAAAGTCTTGCTCTCACATCTAATTGGTCAAAATTCGATTGTATATCCACACCTCAGTCAATAGCAAGAGGAATGAGTACACCGTGACTGGTCTAAAGGGGCAATGACTTACTCCCTATGGCTGGGGTTGGGGCCCACCTCCCTGCAATTCATGGCTGGTAGAGGAAATCAGCAGTGTTTGTTGGAGATTATGTTTAGGGGAACAGTGGGAGATCAGATGGAGCAGGCAGGTAGGACAAGATTGGGATAGAGCTGGCTGGGTTGCCAGTTAGGAAGGATTTGAGTTATTTCACAATAAGTTCAGGAATTAGGTACCATTATCCCTATTTTAAGGGTGAGGAGACCAAAGCACAGAGAGATGAAGTCACTTGCCCTAAGTCAAAGGGCGGGTAAATAGATGAGACAGGAATGGAGCCCAGGCAGTGGGACTTCAGAGCCCGTGCTCTTGACCATTCAGTCTGCTGCCCATAAAACGCACACGTCAGGAGGTAGAAGACAGTACTATGAACACGGGCTGGAGTGGAAGCGGCTGGAATAGAACAGCTATGATTATATTCCTATCTGACAATTATTGAGTGCTTCCCATCTAATAGGAAATGTGTTAAGTGATGGTTACACATGATCGCACTGAATTCTCACGACTCTGTAAGATAGGCATTCTATTCCACAAGTAAGGAAACTGGGGCTTCGAGATGTTCAATCATGTGCCGAAGTTCAATTGTATTTGACTCTGGGTCTTTAAGGCTCCAAAGCCTATGGAATTAGTTAATTTCACTATATTAACATTAAAATATTTTCCAAACAAAAAAAACAGGGAATTCAGAAAAAAAAACCAAAAAAGAAGCACTATAGGATGTAAAGGTGTCCTAATATCCCTCTTTTATTGAAGAACTTTAAGAAAATCCAGTTTTAAGTCTGCTCTTGCACTTTGACTGGTCTGAATCAGCCTTCACATAGGCCATGGTCTGACTGGGCATGATACCTGTGAATATCTCGATTTATTTTTTTTCTTGAAGGAAACTAAATCCAGAATACAGAAACTTTTTCCAAACATTTTTTCACGAAAAATGTCATGTATTTTAAAATTTTATTATACACTTATAGCCTTTCAGTGATACTCTGTATATATAATAGGCACCTTGTATTTACCAATTTTTTTAGATGCAATGCAAATTAGTTTTAATTTGTATAACCAACCAGCCAAACCACTGCTGGCTGTTCTCAGCAAACCAGGAGCTCCACCCGACTCCACTCCACCCCCAGTCAAGGACGCTGCCCTGCAGTTAGAGAGCAACTATGAGCTAGAGGACTTTTTCCTTTTCTTCTCTGTTTCCAGGGAGAGTCCCTCAAGCCCTTGTCCAGACGTTAATGTGGCTCATGTGGTGCAGAGTCTTGACTTTTCGAATCTTCTTTTCTTTAGTAGAATGACTGGGTGGTGCAAAGGAAATTGTTAAGGGGTATGATGGTTTCTTTCTCTTCTAAGCTGAGTCGAATCCAGCCGATATCGTCAGTGACCAAAGTCACTGCCATCTGTCAGTTATGGGTGGCCCAAACCAGTGGTCTCTTTAGCTCCCAAAGGACAGGTAACTTGCATCTGAAAAACCAACACATCACATCTGGAACTTATTGGCTCTGGAACTTATTGGCAGAGTCAAAAGAGAATCCAAAAATGGAATCAGTCAGAGATAGAACGCCCTGCTTTTTCTTGGAGCTGGTATCTGTTGGGTTCAGGCTTGTGGCATATGGGTAGAGCAACTCAAGAAAGTTTTCCAATGGTATAGGCCAACTGAGCATACTTTTCTGAAGCACAACCTCCTACCAAAAATGGAAAGGAAAAAAAAAAAGCCCCAAACCAAACACACCCAAACCAACTCCCTCCTCTGGGGCGCCACATGAAATAAAATTGCCTGTCGTGAAGATATTTGAATTTAAATTGTTGCCAGTTCTAAGGAAAAGGTAGGGGTAGCTGCTTGAGAGACAACCAGCATTCTAACAAAGTACCCAGGACTAACACTATAATTAGTAAACACAGGTGGTACAACTTCTTGCTTCCTCTTCCTTAGCTATATAGAGATTACCGGGGGAATAAGAATGACAGGATGGGGAAAAAAATAGAAAACATTTAAGGAAATAACTTTATAAATAGTCAGAATATAGTGTAGGTTTACATCAGAATGGTAAAAATACAGGCATATCTCTTTAAATATTATTTTATTTTGCAAAATTGTGTATAATAAGTATCTCAAGTCTAATTCATAACTGTGTTAGGATTTACATGACATTGTCCCTCGTAAGTGCTCCAGTGAGCAATATACACTCAATTTCAAATATAAACCATGGCTGCTTTTATAAGAATAGTATAGAAATAAAGAAACTGGGTGAGTGAAGGAAATGGGGAATCTGTATTTGAAAAATACTCTGATGTATCCCTGGAGAGGCTGAACAGGCAGACCTTGTTAAAGGAATATTTGTCCCGCAGTCAGCCGGGGGCTTAAATACATACATACATTTCTCTCCGAAGCTTGGAGCATAGAGTGAAGGGAGCGTGGGGAAGGGGGAAATTCATGAGCTCTGGCCTTAGGCAGCCCTGGATTTAACTCCTGGCTCTGCTACTTACTGTGTAACTTTGGGCAAATTACTTACACTCACTGAGCTTTAGTTTCCTCATCTATGAAATGAGTTGTTAACACCTTCCAGGCAGGCGATTGTGAAGTGTAATAAGGTAACAGTGTTAAAGCACATGGGGCCTGGCAGATTGCAAATCATTCTAACTCTGCCTCCAAAATACCAATTGTGTTTATCTGCATGGGGGCAACTCACTTCCTTCCACATTGCTTTAACATTGTACCATTGTGCACTCCTGAGTGTGTATGAGCTTTCTGAGGCATGGATGAGTCTACTTGTTTTATACCTTTCACAGTGCCAGCTACACATGTGGGCATCCAGGAGGCACTTGATAAATTCTGAATGAGCAATTAGATGAATTAATGAATCAACACCTTTAGAATAGTATTCACTTTTTGAAACCTATGCTATCTTTTCATCAATACCTTCCCATCCCCCAAATGTGGATACTGTTCAAAGGGGTCCTGCCCCAAAGACAACGAACTGCTTTCTGCATATCCCACCAGGTAAAACTTTGTAAAGCATCAGTTTTCCTATCCCCCCTGCAAATAATACATTAAAAAAATACTATAGGACATGCTCTCTCCTGCCCAAGGTTTTGATATTTACCCCATGTCCCCAAGGATATCTGCGCTGTTTTAGATCAGAGGCGCCAGAAAGGCAGGCACATGCTTTTTCAAACATCTGCCATGCATAAGATATGTTAGTTGCTAAAGAAGTGCTTTTGATAATGACACAAACGACAGCTTTGGAAAAGTTTTAGTGCTCTACCATCATCAGTAATATGTAGCAGTTCACAATTGGATTTAAATGCAGACCTCCCAAGCGGGTCCCAGTAGTCGAGTCTGAGACGGAATGCATGGCATTCTTCAACCTCTCTTCCTTCAAATCTGTCCGACTTATGCCCTTTTATGTGCTTTTGAAGTAGAAAAGAATCATATCCTCTACTAAAACTTTTCCTGACTCAGGCATTTAATATTGCTAACGAAGACTGAATGGCTGGAGTTTTAATATTTTTTAATACTTTCAACTTAACTATGGGATTCTAGGAGCTGAATGTCTGGCCCATAGTAGCTAGAGACCCGCCTATACTTTTTGTGTGCACGATTATAAAATGAAAAACAAGGAAAGTGGCATGTAATTTTATAGCAACCAAACACATGGTTTTCCCCTTTCCTTTGGGATGAAAATTCCTTCCTGTAGAAACTAAGGTTATGCCCCTACTTGTGAAGCCCAAGGAGGGACACTTTGATGTGAAAGAGGATCCTGGTAGAGTAACGGATACAGAAACCAGTGTGGGAAAAGGAGGAGCCTCCAGAAACAGGAAAAGGCATTGTCCCAAGGAGGGGTTATTTCATCCCTCTCTGTCGTCATTCGGGCTGTCTGGTTTATTTCCTCCCCCAGGTTGGTGTCAGTTGGAAGGAGAGCCCTTTGTTAATGAGGTCAAGAACAAGACTGCCGCTTTTGTGAGGTGGCCGGGGCTGAACTTTCAGATTTTCGATTTTATGAAAAGTGACCAAGAACGAAATTAATTTGGGCTTCATCTAAGCAATGCCAGAGCAACTGGCTAGGAAGTGAAAACTGCAGTCAACTGGTGTGGCTAAACAACATCAAACAACGTGGTTGGATTGATTTTCCGAGGAAATGCTTCCACTGGCCCGCAGTTTAGGCATTATGTAGGTGTAAGACTGGGATCCTGAAGCCAAAAATTTGCTAAAATAAAAAGAATTTTATTATACGAGTTTCATATCACAAATGAATAGCTGCTGCCTAGAAGCACTGATAAACACAAAGCAATGCTTACAGCTGGGAACTTTCACGAACTCATTTTTTGGGACAGCATGGGCACTGTCCCTCTGCGTGGGTCCCGTCTTTCTCAGGGGCTTTCCAGCATGTGCCTGGCTGGACCCTGCAGCTCCCTCTGGGAACACTGATGTGTGGGCCCTGGCAGAATGTTCAGCCAGACCTTCATCATCTGGGAGCAGTATGGGAAAGAGTGACCAAAGCCAGTTCCATCCGGCGCAGGCCTGAGGCCTCTGGCTACATTGGTTTCACTATGCTTAGCACTGAACCTTTTTAGAGTGCTTGTGAATGCTTTGTATTAGTTTTCACATCAGTCCATGGTGTAGAGCAACTTTACTAATAGATTTTCCATTTTAGAGACCAATGAGCTGATGATCAAGAGGCTTAAGGGACCCACACATCATCACCCAGAAAATTAGCATTAGAGCCAGGATTAGACCGCACAGATGCACCTGACACTCTAATGGCTGTGTGGTCTATGGAGAGCATCAGCCTCTGGGCCCAGAACCAAAGGGAAGCCATTTTCATCTCCAGGACCCTGTAGGAACCGCTCTCCTCCCAGGGCCCAGTGAAGCCCCAGCCAGCTATATCTCAGGACGTGAACTTGGAATGAACTGCTAGAGGTAGTTTCTGAGCTGAGCTGTGCTCAGCCCAGCTCTTTGTTCTAGGTCACACACAAAGTCCCATGGGGGTTTGAGATGAGCAGGATGTTTTTTCTCATCTGGGATTTTAGTGCATAAAAACAAAACCAGAGTACCTTGGAACATAAACTGAATGATAAGCAAAGACTGATCTTATAAGGCCATTCAATTTGACATGGCAAAAGTATGAAACACTCTCCATGTATGTGCAAGACCCAAGATGAATCAAATTAGTCCTGACTCTCCAGGAGTTCACCCTTCTGAGGCAGACAAATAGATATACAGGAGTACTTCGGAGATACTGCAGGTTCGGTTCCAGACCGCTGCAATAAAGTGAATATCTCTAGAAAGTGAGTCACACAAATTTTTTTTAATCTCCCAGTGCATATAAAAGTTATGTTTACACTATACTGTAGCCTATTAAGTGTGTTACAGCATATGTCTAAAAAAACAGTGTAATGGGGATAAATGTATATGTGTGTGTATAGCTGATTCACTTTGTTATAAAGCAGAAACTAACACACCATTGTAAAGCAATTATACTCCAATAAAGATGTTAATAACAATACAAAACAGTGTACATACCTTAATTTAAAAATACTTTACTGCTAAAAAATGCTAACCTTTATCTCAGCCTTCAGTGAGTCATTATATGTTTGCTGGTGGAGGGTCTTGCCTCAGCGTTGAGGGCTGCTGACTGATGAGGGTGACGGTGGCTGAAGGGTGGGTGTCTGTGGCAATTTCTTAAAATAAGACAACAATGAAGTTTCCCCCTCGATTGACTCTTCCTTCCACGAACGATTTCTCAGTAACATGTAATGCTGCCTGATAGCATTTTACCCACAGAATTTCTTAAAAAAATTGGAGTCAGTCCTCTCAAACCCTGCCACTGCTTTATCAACTAAGTTTATGTAATATTCTAAATTCTTTGCTGTGATTTCAACGATCTTCACAGCATCTTCACCAGGAGTAGATTCTGCCTCAAGAAACTACTTTCTTTGCTCATCTATAAGCAGCAACTCCTCATCCATTCACGTTTTATCATGAGATTGCAGCAATTTGGTTACATCTTCAGGCTCCACTTATAAATCTAGTTCTCTTCCTGCTTCCACCACATCTGCAGTTCATTCTTCCACTGAAGTCTTGAACCCCTCAAAGTCATCCATGAGGGTTGGAATCAACTTCTTCCAAACTGTTAATGCTGATATTTTGACCTCTTCCTGTGACTCACAAATGTTCTTAACGGCATCTAGATTGGTGAATCCTTTTTAGAATGTTTTCAGTGGACTTTGCCCATGTCCATCAGAGGAATCCCTATCTTTGGCAGCTATTGCCTTATGAAATGTATTTTTCAAATAATAAGACTTGAAATTTGAAATTACTCCTTGATCTATGGCATACAGAATGGATGTTGTGTTAGCAGACATGAAAACAACATTCATCTTGTTGTATATCTTCATCAGAGCTCTGGGGTGACCAGGTGCATTGTCAATGAGCAGTCATATTTTGAAAGGAATCTTTTTTTCTGAGCATTGGATCTCAACAGTGGGCTTAAAATATTCAGTAAACCATGTTGCAAACAGATGTGCTGTCATCCATGCTTTGTTGTTCCATTTATAGGGCATAGGCAGAGTAGATTTAGCATCATTCTCTTTTTTTTTTTTGTTTGTTCGTCATCTGCTGCTTTTAAATATATATTTTTAATTTATTTTTTAAATTTTTGGCTGCGTTGGGTCTTCTTTGCTGTGCACGGGCTTTCTCTAGTTGCAGCGAGCGGGGGCTACTCTTCACTGCAGTGCACGGGCTTCTCATTGTGGCGGCTTCTCTTGCTACGGAGCACGGGCTCTAGGCGCGTGGGCTTCCGTAGTTGTAGCACGCGGCTCAGAAGTTGTGGCTCATGAGCTCTAGAGCACAGGCTCAGTAGTTGTGGCGCGTGGGCTTAGTTGCTCCACGGCATGCGGGATCTTCCCGGACCAGGGCTCGAACCTGTGTCCCCTGCATTGGCAGGCGGATTCTTAACCACTGCGCCACCAGGGAAGTCCAAATTTAGCATCATTCTTAAGGGCCCTATGATTTTTGGAATGGTAAATGAGCATCGGCTTCAACTTAAAGTCTCCAGCTGCGCTAGCCCCTAAAAAGAGAGTCAGCCTGCCTTTTGAAGCTTTGAAGCCAGGCATTGACTTCTCCTCGCTATCTATGAAAGTCCTAGATGGCATCTTCTTCCAATAGAAGGCTGTTTTGTCTATGTTGAAAATCTATTTTGTGTAGCTGCCTTCATTAATGAGTGTAGCTAGATCTTCTGGATAACTTACTGCAGCTTCTACATCAGCACTTGCTGCTTCACCTTGCACTTGTATGCTATGGAGATGGCTTCTTTCCTTCAACCTCATGAATCAACCTCTGCTCACTACACACTTCTCTTCTGCAGTTTCCTCACCTCTCTCAGTCTTTACAGAATGGAATAGAGTTAGGGGCTTGCTCTGGATTAGGCTTTGGTTTAATGTAATGTTGTGACTGGTTTGATCTTTATCCAGACCACTAAATCTTTCTGCATATCAGCAATAAGGCTGTTCTGCTTGCTTATCATTCATGTGTTCACTGGAGTAGCATTTTTAATTTCCTTCAGGAACTTTTCCTTTGGATTCATAACTTGGCTAACTATTTGGTGCAGGAGGCCTAGCTTTTAGCCAGTCTTGGCTTTCAACATGCTTTCCTCACTAAGCTTAATCATTTCTAGCTTTTTTTGTGTGTGTGTGGTACGCGGGCCTCTCACCGCTGTGGCCTCTCCCGTTGCGGAGCACAGGCTCCGGACGCGCAGGCTCAGCGGCCATGGCTCACGGGCCCAGCCGCTCCGCGGCATGTGGGATCCTCCCAGACCGGGGCACGAACCCGCGTCCCCTGCATCGGCAGGTGGACTCTCAACCACTGCGCCACCAGGGAAGCCCCATTTCTAGCTTTTGATTTAAATTGAGAGGTGGGCAACTCTTCCTTTCACTTGAACAATTAGAGGCCATTCTAGAGCTATTAACTGACCTAATTTCAATATTGTTGCATCTCAGGGAATAGGGAGGCCTGAAGAGAGGGAGAGAGATGGAGGAACAGCTGGTTGGTGGAGCCGTGAGAACACACACAACATTTATCAATTAAGTTCTCTGTCCTATGTGGGCATAGTTCATGGTGTCGCAAAACAATTATAATAGTAACATCAATGATCACTGATCACAGATCACCATAACAAATATAATAATAACGAAAAAGTTTGAAATATTTCGAGAATCACCAAAATGTGACATAGAGACACAAAGAGCAAATGATGTTGGAAAAATGGGGCTGCTAGACTTGCTTGATGTAGGGTTGCCACAAACCTTTAATTTGTGAAATACGCAGTATCTAAAAAGTGTGATAAAGTGCAATAAATGAGGTGCACCTGGACACCCATCTATATCACAGGCCTGTGTCATTCTACAAAGGAAGAGAAACAAAATGTTAGGGGTGTCCAGAAGAGGAAGGAGGCATCGATTCTGGCCAAGGAAGTCTGGAAAGTTTCTTAGAGGAGATAACAATTGAGCTGGGCCTTCGCAAGTCAGACTCCCAGAAGCAGGAATGATGAGGTCCAGAGCAGTATGATTTATCCAAGATCAGAATCCAGTTCTATAGCCATCATTCCAAGTTGCGTCAGAGCCACCGTCTGAATGCTACCAGGAGACATGGTTTACTGTGAAGTTGAGATGATTTTATTTTCAGTTCTGTTTCATTCCAAAACCTCAGAATGAAGCAGTGGGTCAGAAATGACCCATTTTTATCATTTTGCATAATTTTGTATTTAAATTCTCACTATTGGGGAATTTCATAATAATGAGATTTATCCAGAGCCTTGCATCAATCTTAAAGAAGGACTTTCATTCAGAGGAAAATTTTCAAATAGATCAACCATGCATTGAAATCCATTTATGTTTCCTATGTTTCTAAATGACGTTTCCTAAAATATTTGCTTATTACTAAATTATTTTAGGCAAGAGTGAATCCCCTCGTTTTTTCTACTTCTTTAAGTCAGGATCAAATGAATAGATAAGGCCAAATCTATTGTCTCCATGGAAACAGATTAAGAGGTTATAAACATAAGATTGGAGTTAACTGTGGTATTAAGCAGGAGAAACTGGTCATAATGTATGACAATGAGTTTTTTTTCACATGCAAAAATAGCATACTTGTCAAAGCACCAGGGTATTACACTGAGAGAGGCTTTGTAAATACTTTCTAATAATATCTCCCCTTCAAAACTGTTTTCTGAGAAATGTCTAATGCAAAAAGTTAGACACTTCTGGTTGGACAGATATATGTGTGCTTTGTTTTCTAGTATCTGCTTGTATGGAAGGTTCTGCTTAAACCCAGTACCTAACAGCTCAAACTTCGAGATAAGACCTTGGGTACATGTGAATCTGACAGTGAGAATATATGCTGATTTTGTCCAAAAAGCTTATCATGTCACTTAATTATACATAGTATTGTATACAATGGTTTTTTTGGCTGAGATCCATACAACCCTATTCGAAGGTTCATTCATTCATTCAATTAATCATTGTTAAGCACATATGGTGAGCCAAGAATTGTACTACATGCTGGGTAAGCAAGTCAGATGTGACCTTTGCTCCAAAAAAGCTTATAGTCTTGTAGGGTAGACAAACAATAAACATACAAATAAATCAACACTCACGGAGTATAAAGAATACTGTGTTTTACTGAAGAGAGATGCTGCTGGTTATAAGATACACCGTTATTTTTTTTTAATTGCTTAAAAAGAAAAGACCATGATTTATGATTTATCCCAATTTCAGAGATGTTAAAAGGTGGGTGGGATGGGGGGAGGATGGAGGGGATGTATATCTTAAAACCAGTGCAGTGCAGTACTCTCAAGGAAAAAGATAGGGGACTGTGATAGACCATCGCTGGGGAACTTTAAATAGGGTTTGACTTACTGATAAGATACACTCTAGCTCAGACCAGAAGAATAGGAAAAGTTGGTCCTGCTATTACAGCCCAAGAAAGAATATTCCAGGCAGCAGTTACAGCCTCAGGACACAGAGGCAGGGAAGCACGTGGTGTGTTTGAGATGCCCGAATTATACCACACAGCTTTGGTAAACAATTGTCCCCCACTGAATTTCATTATACAGTTCTAAACCACTGAGGCATCTCCCTTTCCACATGGCCCTCGCCGGTGGTTATAGCTTTCCTGCTGTTGTTATGTGCTCACGCCCTCTCCTTCCACTGCTGCTGTCTGCTTGGGGGTCACCGCTCTGCTCTCCACCACCACCATACTAGCCAGTGGCCCACTTCCGGCTGGAGCAGCCATCCTCTCAGTCAAAGTGAATACCACTCTTTGGAAATCTTGGGTGGTCTGACCGGATATTTTAGTTTAGTGGCCACAGATATTTTGGGCCCCCGAGAAGTAGTCTTACTCTTTCAGTTTTACCAGTCCCACCATTTAAGGAACTTGGAACGATTTCCCCAGGGACTGGTCTGGAGGTACCACTGAATAACACCAGAGTGTTTTTCTTCCTTCCCACAAAGGACCAGCTGGTGCCTCAAGACCAGGCATAAGACTTTTGGCGATCTGTTAGCTCAGAGTGAAAAACTCTGCTTTCCTTCAGCATGCCTACCCTTCCAGGTCAGGCAAAACCTTTTCCTCCTTTGTTGTTTAGGACTTAGAATCTTGATGCTGCCTCTGATTTTCTTTATTTTTTTTCCCCAGGAGAATTCAGTAGAATTCATTATAAGATCTGTAAGACACCGTGTGGATTTTCAGATTTAGTCTCATTTCCCTGTCCTCACATCCACAAAAGGAGAGAGGATTAGTACTTAGAACTGTACTATTACTCACTTACCTATCCACGGCCTGCATCACAGCAGCATGCTGGGGCAGTTACCATAAGCCCAAGGGCTTATGCTGGGATGCAGACAGTCTCCCTGAGGAGTGCTTCTAACTCCCTTATTTAGACAGGTAGGACATATAGGCTGTTTGCAAGATAATTTTATGATACATATGAGCCAAATACACTCAGGAAAGGATTTTTAAAAACAACATGAAATGTCCATGAACTGGTGAGTGGATAAACAATATGTGGTATATCCATACAATGGAATGCTATTTAGTAATAAAAAGGAACTTTCCAAAACATGGATGAACCTCAAAAGTGTTATGTTAAGTGAAAGAAGCCAGATGCAAAACTCTATGTGTCTTATGATTCCATTTATATGAAATGTCCAGAAAAGGCAAATCTATGGAGATAGGAAAGAGATTAGCAGTTGTCTGGACTTGGGTTGGAATGTACATGGGTAGGAGGGCTATTTACAGAGTGAGAGATGTTCTAATACTGGATTGTGGTGACGGTTACATAACTCTGTATATTTACTAAAAAATCATTGAATTGTACATTTAAAATGGGTGAGTTTTATGGTATGTAAGTAATACCTCAAAAAAGATGTTAGAGGTGATCCAGTGGGTAAGACTCCATGCTCCCAATGCAGAGGGCCTGGGTTTGATCCCTGTTGGGGAACTAGATCCCACATGCATGCCACAACTAAGAAGCCCACATGCCACAACTAAGAGTCCGCATGCTGCAACTAAGACCCGATGCCGCCTAAATAATTAAATAAATAAATAAATATTTTTTAAAAAAAAGATGTTAGAGAAAGAAAAAGGCATGATATATGACATCCATTGTGACAACAAGCAGGCATGACTCCAATTCCATTAGCACTCATGGACTGTGTACTACAAGTCATTCCACTGATTTAGCTAGATTCCAGAAACCAACTTATAGTGAACCCTGGGTATGTGCCACAAATCATGCTCAGAAATATCCCTTATATAATTATTGCAGAAATGAATTTGACTTGAAATGGATTAGGAAGAGAGTCTCATTTTAGATGATACTATCTGTCCTTAGAATTGAAAATAGATCAAGGAATAAGAAAAAAAAAATAGATGTAAAGGAAATAGAGAAAGTGAACAAGCCATAATAAACCAAGTGTAACTGCCATATCTTCTTGCCCGATTTATGCTCAAATAATGCATCAGTGATCATGAAATCCGGAAGGCCAACATATATCCCTCCACAGGCCCCGTTGCTGCTTCTTTCTCCATCAGGTATCCCCGAGTTCATGTGAGGAAGTTGAGGAGTAGGTCCAGTTGCTTCTATGTGTGCTGACTACGGTGGAGGGGTGTTGGCCTTGGCGACTGTCTCTGAAGAGCAGAAGCTGGGATACGTTCCTTCTCCCCAGAGTGGCCCAGTAATAAGACTTTTTAAGAATAGGCTGATCGGGCTTCCCTAGTGGCGCAGTGGTTGCGCGTCCGCCTGCCAATGCAGGGGAGCCGGGTTCGCGCCCCGGTCTGGGAGGATCCCACGTGCCGCGGAGCGGCTGGGCCCGTGAGCCATGGCCGCTGGGCCTGCGCGTCCGGAGCCTGTGCTCCGC
>NC_041220.1:113574313-113612099 GCF_002837175.3 Physeter macrocephalus | reverse complement strand
ATACCACAAAAAAAAAAAAAAAAAAAAAAGAATAGGCTGATTTACTTCCTACTGCCAAGTTCAGTGAAGAATTTTCCCAGCCCAAGTGGCCGGGGCTCTCCGGGTTAAAACTCTTACAAGGGCTGCTAATAAATCTCAAGTTGAAGCTAATAGGTTTGATTTTGTTAATTACCGCTGTGCTGGTGGTAGCAGAAACCTGGCTGGTATGGAATCGCTAATACTCTATGGTTAGTTTCTGGAGGTTAAGTCAGGACCAGGACAGGTAAGACTAAGTCCTAACTGTGATTAGGACTAAGGGGGTAGAGACAAGCCTTTTTCAGTCACAGAAATTGTCCAAGGGAAAGTGATTTTTTTTTCTTGGGTTATGACTTGTCACAGAGAATTTCTGGCCAGAATCTAGCTAAGCCCTTATTGTTACAGTTCATAGCAACCAGATCTTTCTGCTTCACACCCACACTGTTGATAAGGGTGCAAGGTAAATCTAGGTTGGGTAGATCAGGACTTATTCAGTGCCCCATTCAACACCCAGAAGTACCATCACACTTACCTCTGTCTCAGGCCAGGGCTAGCCACTGGTCCTATCTCACCCCTACTACAATAGCTTTTGGATCAAGTCACCACAAGTCACCTTGATATATTTTCCTACTTCTATATCTCTCCAAAAAAGAGTGAGAGTTAGTGGATCCTTTTTTCCTAAGGAACCATGGCTCCTTGTTCTATCTTTACCTACTTCTTCAAATCCTATTTTTTCTAACCCCTCACATCCCATTCCTCCTTAATCCACTCTACTATAGCTTCCATGCTCGCCAGGATTTGTAGTGATACCAGCTAGCCGAATACAATGGTGACATTTTTTTGACACCATCTAACTGACCAATCAGCACATAGTTAACCTTTCTCTCATTCTTAAAACTCTCTTGGCTTCCCTGACACCATGTTCTTCTGATTTTTCTCTATACCATTGACAGCTTTTGTTTTCCTGCTTTTGGATGTTCTTTCTTTGCTTAACCACTAAATTTTTGAGCATTCCAAAGGCTTAGTTTCTTTGTTCTTTTCTAGCAATACCTCGTTCTAGGCAATCTCATCCATTTCCAGGGCTTTACACACCACCTGAATGATGATGATTTCCAATTTGATTTCATCAGCTTCACTGAGCTCCAAACTTAGATATCCAACCGCGTCCCTGATATGAAATCTAATACCTAATAATTTCAAACCTACATTTTTGATTCCCTTCCCAAATCTGTTCCTTTCTTTACCATTTCAGTAAATGACATCAATATCTATGTAGTCATTCCGGCTAAAAACCTAGAAATCATCCTTGATTCCTCCTTTTCCTCTTATCCCTATGTTTAATCCATCAGCAAATCTAGTCGGCTCACCCTCCAAAATCTATCTCAAATTCAACCATTTCTCTTATTCTCTGCCTTTCTCTCTTGGCCCAGGTCACTGACCGGAGTGGCCATCCAACTGGCCTCCCTGTTTCCATGCTGGCTCCTTTGCCAGTCATTCTCTACACAGCACAGTGACTTTAAAAAATGTGATTCAGATCATGTTCTTTCCCTGTCATTTCAAATAAACGCAATCCAAATTCTTTACTTGGTGTGGTCTGGTCTTGTCACACAAGCTTCATCCATTTGGTTTCTTTTTAGCAGGTGTAAAGGTAGATCCTTATCTTTTCACGTAGTTCCTTTTTTCTTCAACCCGATCCCAATCTTGCTGGCAACAGACCACCTCTTGATCTGTTTAAGAACTGGTTTCGTGCACTGCGAGGGGGGTATATTTCTCCTCCCCTTGAATCTGGATCGGCCTGGAGCTGCTTTGGCTAATAGAGGATGACAGTGCTAGTCCTGGTCTTTAAGAGGACTGGCGGCTTCTGTCTTGCTGTCTTGGAGCAATGCAAGAAGTCCAGCTAAGCTGAAGTTGTCCTGTGGTGAGGGAGCCCAAGCTCAGCATGTGCGAGGCCCTGTAGGAAGAAAGAGAAATGCGTGGCTCTCACCCGGCTGCTCTAGTCCTCCCCTCGGAGATCTCACACACTGAGGAGCAGTCGCAGTCTGTCCCCTCTGTGCTCTCTTCGGATTCTTGGAAACGTGAGATGGAGTTCTTTTAAGCCACTAAGTTTTTTTTTTTTTTTTTTTTTTTTGCGGTACGCGGGCCTCTCACTGTTGTGGCCTCTCCCGTTGCGGAGCACAGGCTCCGGACGCGCAGGGTCAGCGGCCATGGCTCACGGGCCCAGCCGCTCCGCGGCATGTGGGATCCTCCCAGACCGGGGCACGAACCCGTGTCCCCTGCATCGGCAGGCGGACTCTCAACCACTGCGCCACCAGGGAAGCCCAAGCCACTAAGTTTTGAGGTAGTTTGTTATGCAGTGATATACAGCCGGAACACATGAGAAGTAATTTGAGACCTCGAATACCTTGAAAATCTTTATTCTCTTTATGACTTATTTAACAATTTGGTTGGGTGTAGAGCTTTTGGTTGGAAGAATTTTCCCTCAGAACTTTGAAGGTATTGCTCCGTTGTCTTCCAGCGTTGAGTGCTGCTATTGAGAAGTCTGATACCATTCTGATTCATATAACTTGTTTTGTTTTAATTTATTTATTTATTTTTGGCTGTGTTGGGTCTTCGTTGCTCCGCGCGGGCTTTCTCTAGTTGTGGCTGGCGGGAGCTACTCTTCGTTGCGGTGCGCGGGCTTCTCATTGCGGTGGCTTCTCTTGTCGCAGAGCACGGGCTCTAGGCGCGCGGGCTTCAGTAGCTGTGGCTCGCGGGCTCTAGAGCGCAGGCTCAGTAGTTGTGGCGCTTGGGCTTAGTTGCTCCGCGGCATGTGGAATCCTCCTGGCCCAGGGCTCAAACCCGTGTCCCCTGAATTGGCAGGCAGATTCTTAACCACTGCGCCACCAGGGAAGCCCCTGATTCATATAACTTTACATGTGATCTGCTTTGCTTTTTCTTTTCTCTCTGTGGAAGTTTAGGTTTTCCTTTCTGAGCCCAGTATTTTTAAGCATCAGAAGGGTATGTTTCGTTGTGGGTCTTAGGTTTCTACTTCCTCTAAGTTCACTAAGTTCATCTCATCCATCTAACTCCTCGTTTTCACAATTTTTATTGTTCTCCTCCTTTACTATTCCTTTGTAGGTTTATGTCTTTCCAAACCATTCACTGTAATATTAACAGGATTTGGGGAAGCAGTGGCTATAATTGCTTGTGCAGGTTCCCTGAACTTCTGTTTCACACTACCTATTATTTTATTTATGATGATCTTTTCACATTGTTTCCCCTACAGAATTGTGAATGCTGTGACCGTCAAGACCACTCCTTCTTGTTCACTGCTTATTATTATCTTAGTACAGTGCCTGCCACATAGTTGTCATTTTAATAAACATCTGTTGAATGGGTGAATAACGAAACGGCTGAGGGAGGGTGCCGGAATTGTGGCAGGGGCAGACCCATCACAAGCAAACATCAAAATCTACCTCTTCATTTTGTCCAGACCCCTGATTTTTAACTGACGGGGTGGAGGTTGTCTCCCGGAGGACATTTGCCAGTACCTGGAGGGGTAGCAGTTTGCTCCTGGCAACTAGCGAGTAGAGGCCAGGGAGGCCGCTAAACATCCAGCGATGCACAGCACAGCCCTTACAGCCAAGAGTTACCCATTCCAAAACGTCAGTTGTGCTGAGGTCCAGAAACCCCAGTATAGACCAAGCTCAAATATAGGTAATATATATATAGGTCTCTCTTAAATACAGAGCCCATTTTCAAAATTCCACACACGTGTCAGAACTTCCAACTGTGTGCCCTCTTCAGTGCATGGGCTCAGTGGAGAAGTACTAAGTTTGAATGTTCTATGGCTCACCCCTATACAGTAGTCTTTTACATAATATATACAGTTGTTTTTTTTAATATAAATTTATTTATTTATTTAATTATTTATTTTGGGGGGGCTGCGTTGGGTCTTCGTTGCTGCACTCAGGCTTTTTCTAGTTGCGGCGAGCAGGGGCTACCCTTGGTTGCGGTGCACGGGCCTCTCATTGCGGTGGCTTCTCTTGTTGCAGAGCTCGGGCTCTAGGCACGCGGGCTTCAGTAGTTGCGGCACGCAGGCTCAGTAGTTGTGGCTCGCACGCTCTAGAGCGCAGGCTCAGTAGTTATGGCGCACGGGCTTAGTTGCTCTGCGGCATGTGGGATTTTCCCGGACCAGGGCTTGAACCCATGTCCCCTGCATTGGCAGGCGGATTCTTAACCACTGTGCCACCAGGGAAGTCCCTATACACTTGTTTTGAAAGCCAGGATTAGTGTAAAGAATGGAGTAGGAAAGAAATTGACAGAATCCCTACTTAATTCATTATTTTTCTTTCCAACATGCAATGGTAAGTAGATTTAATGGTGTCTTACATTTTTTCCCAGCTGCTCTTCCATCTTCTCAGAGGAAAGTGCCTATCAGGCTCTCCACAGTAACCAAGTAATGTAATCACAGCACTCTAGGGCTGGAAGGGACTTCATTTTAAGATGAAGTAATTGTGCCTCATGTTGCTAGCTCAATACAAAACTAGGCTATGAATCCAGGTCTGTCCTAAGAGGTAGCTATATTCTGTTGTAGCATGTTCTTTGAATTAAACATAACAACAACCCCTGCCCACCCCCTGCCCCCCAAAAACAGCCTTTGACTACACAGATTCACTTTCAACAGCACAGTAAATAAAATGCTCGCCTTCATCTGCTTTCATCAAAACTGAACTCACCTGGGGCAACCATTCCATGTCATCCGACCATACCGAATGCTACACCTCAGACACAGTTGTTTATGACTTCGCAGACAAGGCACGGATTTGTAGTTATATGTTGTGACACGCAGCCCATTCGGGAGCCTTCCGTAAGCTACATTTTGATGACAGCTATGTTTGCAGAGTGAATTCATTCAGGCTAAACTCAGAGATTAGTCATGGTTGCTTATTTAATGCTTTACCACTCGCCAGCTCCACCTCTCTCTTCCAACCTCACCATTTAAGCCCAAACTAAAGTTGGTACAAAATGGACTCTGTGCTTTCTCCTGTCATTCCTTGTTCCACTGATGATATACGTCATGTATTTTAAGAAGTTAACCATTTTGCCTTGTTACTCTGTCTATGGAAGGCAGATAATGGCCCTCTTTTTCATTTTCTTCTCCCCAAATTTCTGAACACCAGTAACACAACAAAGGTTCTTTGACATCTTCAAGTAAATTAAAGCCTTGGGCCAAATCCCTGGAGTCTGCTTCTCCCTTCACAGCTGTGCAGTATGAGAGGTCGGTCAGTCCTTCGTTCTCCCACCTGGCCTGCCCGTGGCCTCTTCCTCCAGGCCCTGCAGACTTCTCCAAGTCAAAATGTTTAACCCCACTTCTGGGCTGGTTTTTAACAGAAGTCACCCAACCTTCTCAACAGGCCACAGAGCAGAGTGGATAATCCACCATCATCTGAGAACACGGTGTAGATTTAAAGCTCCCTTGGGGACTTCCCTGGTGGCACAGTGGCTAAGACTCCGTGGTCCCAATGCAGGGGGCCTGGGTTCGATCCCTGGTCAGGGATCTAGACCCTACATACATGCCGCAACTAAGAAGCCTGCCTGACGCAACTAAGACCCGGTGCAACCAAACAAATAACTATTTTTTTAAAAAGTAGAGCTCTTTTCATCACAAAGGGGCATCTGGAAACTAGCTACTTCTCTATCCCTCCTCCTCATTTATGTTCATTTTCTTATATCATTTATGTGCGTGACTTTTCTCCACTAGACTGTACTTCCTTGGGACTAGGGCCCTATCTTTTTCAATATTTGTACTGATAACATACTGCCTCGTCCCCCATGATAGCCGACTCTGCAGTTTGGTCCTAATGAGTTTAATTAGTATTTGCAGTGGGTGACAGGTGAAGCTACAACCGATGTGCTCTATGCCATGGTCTTATTTACCTTATTTACCTGGTGACTTCCGTATTTGGGAGCTAGATCGGAAGGCATCCATTTCTTTAAGGAGTTGTTAGTGATGGAATCAGAAGCGGGGAAAAGCAGATTCTTGGTAGGAAATATTGTAAAGGATAAGCAAATAGAATCAGCTTTTCTCCTCTGTCATACCCTCCTGACCATATAAAGATCTGAGGAACGAAGATTGGAGGAGGAGTGTGGGAAGAACAAGAGAGAGCTTCAGAAATTGATGCTTCTCTGGGCCTGGCCTCCTGCCCCAGCCCCCAGAGAGCTTCAGGGTATCCCTGATCTGAGTTCACCTGGACTTTGCTGATCCCCTCTAGAACCCGTCTATGTTCTGGAGAAGGACAGCAGAGATGGCAGCAGGGGGTGGGAGGAGAAGGGTGCGTACCTGGGACAGTCCAAGGTCCTTTGGGGGCCCTAGGACTGGAGATGACTAACCTTCCTTTGGTTCCATAAGAAAATTCCTAGAAATTAGGGAGAGAGAGAGGAGAGGGAAAGGGGAGGGGAAAGAGAGAGGAAGAGGGAGAGAACTAGAGGAGTACAGGAAAGGGAGAAAGGAAAGGGGACAGACAGGAAAAAGGCAGGAGGGATGGCAAGAAAGGGCTGCCTTCTCTGCCTTCTTTGCCTGTCTAGCTTGAGTTGAGATTTTCTACACACTAGCAAAGGGCCCCCTGAGAGACAGGTATTAGGTCAAATCTGGTTTTTGTTTTTAAATTTTATTATGGTGAGAACATAACGTGAGATGGGTCCTCCTAGCAGACTGTTAAGTGTACAGTACAGGATTGCTCTCTATAGGCACTAGATTGTGCAGCGGATCTCCAGAACTTATTCACCTCGCATAGCTGAAATTTTCTACCCCTTGACTAGCCATTCTCTGTCTTGTAGGTCTAAAGTGTTGGTTATCAGCAATTTCATGTCATTTAACCGATTACATCAGGCACTTCTTCCTTTAAAGAAATGACAAATTGTCATTTGAGTCCCAGCCTGGACTCTCTCCCTGCTTATGTAGTTTCCTTCCTTCTCTGGAAGGGGTGGGCTTCTTCTGCCTTGGCCTTTCCACAGGTGAATAAATCCCTCTAATCTCCAGCCCCAGTCAGAAAGTCCTGCTCATGTAATTAGTAGGGATATTTCCATTTCAATTGGGAACTAATTGCAAATGCAGGGCTTTGTGCTGCTATGTAAGTTAGCCTGGCTCTCAGGTTGAGAGCTGCCCACTATAACATTAAAAACAAACAAACAGAGAAATCCCAAAGCATCACCCTCACCATACGAACTATGACCACCATCCACATTACCCCTAGTGACCAGGGAAGTGAGCTGACAACTGATCTTTCTAGCAGGAACGGTTACACATTGGCAAGGTTTCAGACCTCCCCGCCCATTTCCCCCTCCACTAATCGCCCTTCTGAGATTGTGGCAGAAAACACACTGGCTCCTGCTTTGAAAACCACAGGGGCTTGTGTGGGTGAATGACATTTTATTACTCTGCCCCTTCGAAATTAGCCTCTGTACTGTCAGGCCCACCATGGAACTTTTCTTCACTTCTTCCTCAGATGTCAACCACCCAAATTTCAAATAAGGCTGGAGAATGATGTGGATGGGATATGCTTTGACTGCACGTCTCTGGGTAGCTTGGCGGGGCCAAGGCTCTGTGGCTAGAAGGAAATGGGGATTCATAGATAACCTGGGACAACATCTCTGCTCAAAGATTCATCATCAGATGAGCTTTGAATAACTCTGATCCATTAATTGGTTAGTTTCGGTAAAACACACACACACACACACACACACACGCATACACGCACCCCTAGTTTTATGGGAATTGCTCTCAAATTGATATGGGTGGAGGTTTTACCCAACTGAGTAATTCACAACCTTTGGAGTACAATACCCAGTCTCCTAATTCCTATCCCACATAGCATGTCTATATTTTTAAATTAGAGATAATTAGATTTGATTTTGTTTCAGTCATTGTTTTGACAGTTTCAAGGTACCCTTTGTAAGTTTTTGCAGCATTCCAGACTTTTTCAAAACCGAGGCTGGAACTAACTTTTCTAGCTATTTGTTCCATCTTTGAGTCAAGAACATGAGTCTTTGCTTTACAATTTAACAGTTGATTTTTAAAACCATATGGGAACTTCAAGTTAATTAAATATTTTAATTAAAAAGAATATGCATGACATAGGTTACCAGTCCTCAGGAAGTATTATAGAATATCTTTGACAATAAAGCTATGCTGAACTCAATATTTCATTGATGATTATGTAGATCTTTTCTGATTGCAAAATTATGAAAATCAGTTTTCATTGTGATATTGATGTGAGTAATTTCCCGGTCAATGAAGAGTTCTGGAGACAGAATGATAGATAAAGTAGATCTGTTTAAAAAAAAAAAAGAAAAAAAAGAGATCTGTTTCTCTCTGGGAACTGACTATAACACCTGGAAATTATGTATATACTGTTAAATTAAATGAGATGATGTATACAAATGAACCAAGCACCGGGGTTAGCACATAGTATATTTTCAGCGAATGAGAGTAGAATTTGAATACGAAATTATTTATACCTTGAGGATTAACTCCTAGAATTATTTTTCTGTAATTTTTCTATATGCTATTCTCTATCAATCTCACTTATTCAACAATATTTATTAAACACATACTATTACATTGCATCAATTATAAGCCAGATATTTATTCACTTTTTTTTGGCCATGCCAAGGCTTGTGGGATCTTAGTTCCCAGACCAGGGATTGAACCTGAGTCCTCTGCGGGGAAAGCGTGAAGTCCTAACCACTGGACTGCCAGGGAATTCCCACTTGGCTAACCATTCTTGGTGGCACAGTTGGATAACTGAGTCCCTCCCTATTTCTGTCAGCTGACTTTTTAAGGGCCATTCGAGGAAGGCACATGAATTGTGGTCGTTTGAAATCTAACACTTGGTAAGATCAGTGAGGCACTAGCCCCCAAACTTGCAAAATGGTGGGTGTCAGTGGTTCAAAAGAAAATCCCAGAGATAATAGTGGAGCACCCTTTTAAGAAATGGTGCCATACCAACACTAGGGATGGCACGGATGATACTGTGGGAAAAGCCATGGACACTGACCACTCTGAATTTAAAAGGTAATTCAGCAGAGCTAGACTCTGAATATGATGAAGTTTAGGATTTATTTTGCTTATGTTTTCCTTTTCACACATGTAAGAGAGATATGGTAAGTATCTATGAGTAAATAATTCTCTTATACTAAATAGAAAAGTGTCTAAGTAATAGGAAAGCATAGTGTCATCATTCTAATAAGCATTATGCCATCATTTTTTGGAGGCTTTTTTCCCATTTCCTAATGGTACATAAAATAGTGAGGCATCTCACCATCAGTGGTGCTTTAGATTCGATGAATTCCGAGTACCTGACACACTCTGCTCTAGGCTCTGCAGACGCAATTAATTAAGCAAATATTTATCAAATGCTACTGTATGTCCCAAACTTTCTGCATGCTGTGAATGAGCCAGATAAGCTCTCATGGAGGTTTCCCTGGCTGGGAAGACAAACATCATACAACATGTTTCCAGAGAGGGATACGTACTCTGGAGGGACAGAAATGTGTAATATTATGAAATACACTTCAATGGAGCTAAACACTGGTGTCTAAGACATGATCCCTGTTTTTAAAGAATTTACAATCTAATGACAAAGACAGAAGGAAATTTCAAAATTGTGTTAAGTACCATAAACTCCTGAAGAGTCTGGAGGAAGTGATAGTTAAACTGTCCTGAAGGGCAGGTAAGGATTAACCAGTTGAAAAGTAGGGGGAGAGTATTCCAAGCAGAAGCCCTGTCATGTTTAAAAGCAGGGAAGTAAGAGGGAGGCTGGTGAATTCCTTCAGCTGTAAAGAGTTCAAGTGGCAGGGCTTTCAGTGTGAGGGGCAAGAGATGAGCCTAGAAAGGTAGGCAGAGCTTGGAAGATCTTGTAGGCTAGGGTCAGTCTTTTGTTCTTCGTACCAAGAGCAGTGAGTTTTATGCAGGGTCTAGGCATGATAGGATTTGTATTTTAGAAATACAAATACTCTTGCTGGAGTGTGGAGAGTGGATTAATTTTCTCCCTCCTCCTTCTGCCCCAAGGCAAAGAAGTCAATTGGTGCAGTAATTCAGGAAGTTGATGTTAAGGTTCCCAATTTTCGCAGCTTGATTGGATCTTTATCCTGCTCGTGTGTGTGCTTTATAATAAAATGTTGACTAAGGTAACTTATGGTCAGTGTCCAAGGGGAGCCCAGCTGCAGACACTACAATCATTTTTAAATGAAGTCCTATCAAGTTATTTGACTAGAAAAGCAGATTAATAAACCCACTGATCCAGTGAGCAACTGATCAATAAAAACGCCACCTCAATTACATGATAAAGTCAAAAATCAAAGTGTACGGTTGCCCTCCTGAGCCTCTATGGGACCGAAGAATTTCCATCTGAGATTTATCAAAGGGTCTTGAAAGCCAAAGAATGGTTTAGATGAAACTCAATTGATTTTGTGTTTCTGCCAGAACTCAGAGCTTTCTACAGGTCACAGCCTGACAGGTATAAAATTATAACTCGTAATTTTACCAGAGCTTCCTTTCATGGTTTAGAAGGCCCCAGCAAGTGCTGGACTGATAAGCCCTGTCCTATGTCTGTTTAAGCAGATGTAAATGAAAATGCCAAAAGGCTCAAGTTCAAAGGGAGAAATGTCACTTTATGGAGCTCCCACTTTTTGGGAAAAGCACTTGGCAGAAAGGTTTCTTAAGCACCACCAGGAAGACACAGTCTGTGCCTTCATGCCTCTCCCAGCCAGCACGACCACCACCCTTTGTTCTTGGAGCCCATGAAGGGCTGGACACCCAGAGAGATGGGCCATCCTGGAAGGCTCCAGATCCAGGGAGAACGCTGACATCTGTTTCTCAGTTACTTACGCCTTTTTGAATGTAGTGGCGTTTTCTAAGCAACCTTTGGCAAGGAAATAATGATGGGCCAAACAAGTCATCTCTAGACATTTTATCTTCACATGCGCTTTTGTATTTCTGGGTGTGTATGGGTTTACCCCTGCAGGAAACCATTTAAAGAATGTAGATAATACCTATCAGTGTTGTGAGTCACCCTGTCAAGAGAGTAATGTACAATCGTGCATCCTTGTAAGTTATTTATCATACCCTGAGGCTTGATGGAATACAGTTTCCTTGATGAAGAGATAAAAAGGAGCAACATAAAAGCAAGGTACAAGAAGAGCACTTCATTAAAACTGAATCTACCTTCAGGTCGTAACTTTTTTAAAAAATCAGTATTATTACTGAAATTTATCATCGCAAAAAATTTAGTTTATAGAACATCTTTTCAGAAAATAAAGAGAATAGTGAGAAAGGGAATGAGATTGGAAAAGGACAGAAATACAGAGAGGCAGAGAAAAAGATTGAGAGACAAAGAAAAGAAAAGAGAGAGAAACTGAAGAAACTGACATCTGTAGAACTGGAATACTGAAAATGCAGTTAAAGAGACCAGTCCCCCAGAGAATGGAAAGAAACAGTTCTGAAAAAGGAACAGCTTTCCGCTGCTGAAATTAGTAGGAGGAGTTTGCAGAGGTGGACAGAGAAGACCATCCCGCCCCCACCTCACTCCCAAGGGAGGGCTCTAAAATGCGGTTGTAGAGAACGCCATTAGTCATTGCGAGTAATGGATTCTAACTTGAGCAAACCAGTACCCTCAACTTAAAACAAGGGGGGGTCAAAGCTAAGGCTTATCGGGCCGCACAGTTCTAGGATTCTGTTTCTCTCAGGGTAGGTGGGTGGCCACTGAAAAGTGGTGGGCTCGGGTCCAAGAAAGAGTAGAGAGGGGAGATAATTGATGTTTTATTCCGTGTTGAGATTTAGTTCAAATTCTGCTTTGTTTACCCTCCCTCTCCCATTGCTCTGCTAGAAGAGAACCTCAAGAGTAAATAAGCCGCAGAATAGCTGGTTTTCAGGGCAATATTAAGGGTTGGCTAAATAGAGCAATGCAAGAAATAAATGTTTTAACCTCATAATACTGTGATTATTTAAAAGGACTTAAATTTGAGCTATATAAATAATATATGGATACAGTTCCTTTGTAAAAAATGAAGATATTACATAGAAGGCTAAAATCCCCTTTCACCACCATTTTTAATTCCAATTCTGCCAAGTATCTCCCAAGAGAGTCTTTTTTTTTTTTTAATAATCTCAGATTTTTTTTTAATTATTTATTTATTTTTGGCTGCGTTGGGTCTTCGTTGCTGCGCGCGGGCTTTCTCTAGTTGCGGCGAGCGGGGGCTACTCTTCGTTGCAGTGCGTGGGCTTCTCATTGTGGTGGCTGCTCTTGTGGAGCACGGTCTCTAGGCGTGCGGGCTTCAGTAGTTGTGGCTTGCAGGCTCTAGAGCGCAGGCTCAGTAGCTGTGGTGCACGGGCTTAGCTGCTCTGTGGCATGTGAGATCTTCCTGGACCAGGGCTCGAACCTGTGTCTCCTGCATTGGCAGGCGGATTCTCAACCACTGTGCCACCAGGGAAGCCCCAAGGGAGTCTTCTATCGTTTTTTGTTTGTTTGTTTGTTTTTATTGCTATGTTAGAGATGGGTCCTTATTAGTACATGAGTTCCATCTCATTCTTTTTAACTGTGTTGTAGTGTTCTGTGTAGTATCTGTGTGATAAGTCATAGTTTATTTAGCCGTTCCCCTATGATTTGCAATTATGAGGCTTTCAAGTTGTTTGTTTTTAGCTTCTGTAAATAAATGCTGCAAAAACTATCCTTGGGGCTTCCCTGGTGGCGCAGTGGTTGAGAATCTGCCTGCCAATGCAGGGGACACGGGTTCGAGCCCTGGTCTGGGAAGATCCCACATGCCGCGGAGCAACTGGGCCTGTGAGCCATGGCCGCTGAGCCTGCGCGTCTGGAGCCTGTGCTCCGCAACGAGAGGCCGCGACAGTGGGAGGCCCGCGCACTTCGATGAAGAGTGGCCCCCACTCCCCGCAACTAGAGAAGGCCCTCGCACGCACAGAAACGAAGACCCAACACAGCCAAAAATAAATAAATAAATAAATTTATTAAAAAAAAAAAACAACTATCCTTATACAAGCTTCCTTGTGCACCTATGTGATTGTTCGTTTCTCTGAGGTAGAAATAATTTGGTTTCTAGCCTCTGGGTCTCCAGGTCTTACAAGACCAGTTGGAGTTCAGCTACATGCCGCAGAGTGTCTTAAAACCTGCCTGAAAATTGGAGGGGAGGGAAGAGTTATTCTTTAATCTTAGCAAAATGTTCACCCATTTCCCAGCTACATAAAACAACTATTAGTTTTCCAGTCTCAATGATTAACTATTGATTAAGAATGCTACACATGGCATCACCCCTCAAAATACTAATTTAATATTCTTTCTCACTTTTGCAGCTTGTATGTTAAATATATATTTCAGAAATAAAACATTTTGTATTTATATGAAAACATGCATAAACCAAGACTTCCATTAAAATGCAAACAGCCACTCTGTAAGAATATTCTCTTTTCTTTTACTAAATGAACGTTTAATGAATACATGAGATGAGAAAGAAAAGGGAATGATGTCAAGAGTGGAAAGCATAGTTATTTCTGCCCTGTGATATCTGCATTGACAGCGTCAGGATCAATGCAGTCGCAAACCCTCCTAGCAGCTGTTTGCACACCATCGACCAATGAAGCTCTCTGAACGCTCTGTGATCAGTGTGATGGAGCAGGAGAGGGAATAAAGAAAGAAAGAGTGGACCAAGGAGAGACATCCTAAAGACAGACTCCCTTTCCCCAGCCACCTGTGGAAATCTATTTCAGGTCAACTGGGACCAATTGTGAGTTCTGGCCTTGGGCAAAATTCCTATTTGCTGTCAATAAATTAATGGGTGACACCTTGAAATGGATTGGCTTTAGCTGAATCAATGTCTGATGTGGGAATCTTTCCTCAGGCCAAATTCCTAGGTTGGAGCTGACTGAAGAAATGGACAGATCCTTGAACTTTCTTTCTTCTTTATCTTTAAAAAAAAAAAAAAATCTCTGCTGAAAAACCAGAGTGCCATGTTCTGGCACTAACATTCTTACTTTCCTGTCCTTTACCACCGGCTCTTTAATTGGCGTGGAATAACACCTGATGTTCACAGATTTCATTTGTATAGAACTCTCCAATGTACAGAGTTCTTTATCTGGCTGTTTCTCGTTTAATCTCTTCCCTCTAAGAAAGTTGTCCATAAAGCCAAAGAGGGAACTGTTCCTTTACAGTAGTGCCTTTTGAAACCTCTAGGCAGCAGGAAACAGAGAAGGCTGCTCTGTTGGTTCAGCTGCCTTTTACAGCTGAAGATAACACGAACCGCAAATCTGTCAGGGTTCATGTTTTCCTGGAGGGGGAGGAGAATTGGGGGAGCAAAATAAAGAGAAGTTTAAGTTTAATATTTCATAACTGTGTGCTCTTTCCCAGGTTTTATTCCTGTAATATTCTCTGTGTGTGGCCAGACCCTTCATAACACAGCGCTATTGAAGAAGGAGAGGAAAAAGGAGCAAGGGGGGAGGGAGGGATAAAAACTAGCCTTTTGGTGAAAAAAAGACCACGGCTTTTAAGAACCAACTGTGACCTTAACTGGATGTAGTCAAGGCCTCACAGAATTGAGTTGGTCATTCAATTCTGAAATAGGATGGGGCAAGCGTGGGTAGCATTTGCAGTGAGGCCAGAAGAGGGAAGTGACCCATTTAGACTCTTCTCTGGAAAAAGTAGGTTCCCCAGGCATCAGAAGGTTGATGGACTGAGAGCTTTCCTTTCCCTGAGGGTGGTGATGTCTGTTGGGAAAACAACAACAGCAATAAATCTGAGGAACAAAGATGGTTGAAACATAGGAGCAAAATCTTTTTTGTATTTTGGAATCTTTTTGTGGAATTAAAAAATAGGAGAAAGATTTTTTTTTTTTTAATCTCTGGAAAAAGAACAAGCATTGGCGTATCCACATTATGTATGCAATGCTGTTCCTGCCACCAGACTGGAAGTCTAACAAGCTTAGCTGCTTAGGAGAAGCATATTTTATTTTCAGGTTGGCCAAGCAATTTCCTGCCTTTGGAGCAAAAACCAGTGCAGCTACTGTACCCTGACGATATTTTTTTCTCTCTGAATATCATAACCTTTTAAATAACAAGCATGCTGCTCACTCAAGGGCTCTGAAAACACGGATGGAGAAATACAACAGCCCCCATTTTATGCCTTCCCTCAAGAAGAATACTCCTTTCTCTATGTCTGTTCACCATTGCTGGGGTTTCTGGATGTAAACATAGAAGATGACAAGTGTTTTGATCACTCAAGAGCGAGAAAACATAACCAAAACACACGGTAGTGATTAAGTCACATAGCCTTGAAAAGAGGCAATGAAAACAGGGTCCGTTATAGTTTCTGAACAGGGTGGGGTCCGTCAAAGCAGAGCAGCTAGACTGGGCAGGTCAGAGGGAAAACGGGGAGACAGTGATGCCATGATGGAAAGGCTTGTGAATGGTGTTTGGCAGTTCACATCCATTGATGAATATTTCTTCAGTGCACAACCATAAACTAAAAAGACCTTCAGTTTCATATAATCCAATGCCCGCCTTTCACCAAATGATTTGCTAGGGCGAGTAGCACAGTCAAGCCAAGATTCCAGGGCTGTTGTCTCCCAGGTTGGTATTTTCCATTGCTTTGAGTTGGGCATTTTACTATTCAGGTTAAAACACATAGTCTCTGGCTTCTAGTAGCTTACACTTTAAAATGTCTATTTCCCAGAAAAAGGAGTCGTTTGGGGAATGAATTAGCACTGAGATGACCAAAGGAGATACTTGGTTCTAAGCCTGTGTCGCTAGGTGACCATAAGAAAGCAGCTGAGCTTGTCTGTGCTTGCAAGGGGACCCAGAGGAGAGGAGAGGGGGGACTGGGAGAGCTTTTTTAGCATTGTTAAGAGTTAGTGGGTCTGTATTAAACCAATGCTGACTCTTTATTGTGCCATGAGGGATATGGGAGTGGTCAGATGTGAGGTTCAATGTCTCATTTGAAAGTGCGATATTGGAATAATAGTACTACCTGTTTCTATATCAAAGGTCAGTGTGGGTCCCAACAGTGACATAAAACACCCTGGCTCTGTACTTCTTCCTTTACAAACAGGCACCACATGTCAGTTTCCTGACCGGCTTCTGGTAAATCATCCTAGACCGATTCCTGGCATTCACCTCATAGAGGGTTAAAACTTCCTCTCACAGACCAAGGGCTGCACACAGAGGAGAGAGACTACAAAGGAGGGTGTTGTTGCTTATTTTATACCAACTGGGAGAAGAGAGGGCCAAAAGGAGAAAAATGCTGTGGTATAATTTTAAAAATCCAGATTCATAAGAAAAAATTTTACAGAGGTTTTTTTTCTTCCATTTTTTCCTCTCTCCTCTCCACCCCACCTAAACCATCTCTTAAAATGTTCTTATTTGGGTTAGAAAGACTTTCTATGCTATCGTACTCTGTGCTGAAACCCAGGAACTAAGGGTTCGACCAGGGGTGGCATGGATTGGGATTAGTGTTGTTGATTTACTGGATTCCCAGCCTTGGCCCCAAGAGGGCATGGGGGCAAAAAAGTTTCTCATGGGGCTGCTTTCATCCTTTCCATTAGCAGGACTGGAAGAAGAATATGATGGAGAGAAAAAGGAGCTATACTTTTCTTCCTCTGCCCTGTCTACTTCTTTCTGAGAACTAAGATGAACAGAACAATCCATCCATTAATGATTCTGAGACTTCCTGGAAAATGGCAGCAGGGTGTATTAAACTTATGTTGTTGGAGACCAGGAAGGAACCAGGGACACAGGGCCAGTTTCAGCTCATATCTATGTGGAAAACTGCAGTATTTTCTTTAACAAAGATTGGGGTCTTAACCCCTCAAGAATACAGTGCTGATCAGCGTTGCTTGTAACCGTTTACTGATGTAATCTTTCAGAGGGGGAATATATGTAATCAAGAATTAATGTCTAGTAAAAAAAACAGAATGAGCTGCTGGAAACTTTCATGCTATTACGTTAGGGAATGCAGACAAGCCAATATAGTGCACGTTTAAACAGTCCAGAATGAGACAGTATTAAAAATATTTATTTGGGGACCCAAAGTAGGTGTTGACGTTTATACGAAGGCCACGCAGACCCACCCAACTGTCTTTCTGTGCATTGCCATGCTGTTTAAAGGGCTAACCATCTCTTGAGAGTTAATGTGATTTATTTACTAAAAGTAAAAAAATTTTGGCAGCAATTTTCTTTCTGGGGTAAAAAATAATTTGCTAGCTGTGAAGATAGTCAAGCAGAAGGAAAATAACTTTTCCCCTCCTTTTTCATCTGCTTTGATGACATGGTAACCAGATAACAAAGCTGTGCATCTATACTCGAAATACATACACTGAATCAAAGCCTTTAGCGCGGGGCCAGATCATCAGCACTTTTCTAAAGCTCCTCAGATGATTCTATTGTGCAGTCAGGGTTGAGAAACCACTAGACTGACGTTTCACCTGTTTGAACTGGTATTAGTTAGGAGGAAACTTGGTCAGAAAGGGGATACAGGCAAATGAGCCATGAAATATTAATGTGTTACTTTCTGAATTGCTTCATCGATTTAAGGGCATGAAAAGAACTTTGAGAGTTCGATTGTCTCATTCACGTGCATACAGATAGGAACATACTCCAGGAATCGATATTCTGTTTTCAATGGTTTTCAGTGCTAGGTACCTAAGTATCTTTCTGTAATCCATTTCAAAACATTGCAATGGATGGAAAAGCAAGTAAGTAAGTAGACCAGTAGTAAAACACATTCTAGAAAGAACTTATTTTTATAGAAAATTAAAAGGGAAGTAAAAGGTTCAGTTAGGGTTGATTTGAGACTATGCACCATGGGTAAATTTTCATGTGTGCATATTACAAATAAAACCGACTTCACAAAACCAATTTATGAATGCTCTTAGAACTCTCTACCAAAATTTTTCTTCTTAGTTAATGCAGAGAGGGTGTTTTAGCCATTTCTCTGATCACTGTAAAAGTACTGGTCTGGCTAGATTTATAGGTAATTTCCAGGTTGTAATAGCAATAACCTATAACTTACCCATATATATATTTTTAAAGATTTATTTATTTTTGGCTACATTGGGTCTTCGTTGCTGTGTGCGGGCTTTCTCTAGTTGCGGTGAGCAGGGGCTACTCTTCGTTGCGGCGCAGGGGCTTCTCATTGCGGTGGCTTCTCTTATTGCGGAGCATGGGCTCTAGGTGCGCGGACTCAGTAGCTGTGGCTCACGGGCTCTAGAGCGCAGGCTCAATAGTTTTGGCGCTCGGGCTTAGTTGCTCCGCGGCATGTGGGATCTTCCCGCCCCAGGGCTCGAACCCGTGTCCCCTGCATTGGCAGGCGGATTCTTAACCACTGTGCCACCAGGGAAGTCCCAACTTAACCATATTTAAAAGCTGTAATTATTGGAGGAAAAAATTAAGGGTGACGCTTTCGCCTTCATTGAGATACAAAAGGATAAAAAAGCTTTATAAAAGGAAAGACCAAAAATAGTCACTTAAATGTTAAGGTTGAATACATAAGTTCTGTTTTCTTAATTAAAGGAATTTGGGCGCACATAATAGTAAGAAATACTTTCTTTTACAGCTAAATAGACAACAGTAGGCTGAGCTCCAAGTCTGATGATCTCCCCTCTTTGGGTAATTTCCTTTTGTTTTTTTCTCACTGCATCCAGAGGGTGAGTGGAGGTACTTAAGGAAGGTATGGGGTAACCTTGTCTCAAGACCTAAATGTAGGAATCCATTTAGTTGATAGTGGGTCTTCGTTGTTTGTGTGAAGCGGGGTTCCGCACTCATTTGGGGAAGAGCTGAGCCCAAGGGAGGAAAACCGTCACTGAACGTCAATGACCAGTGGGACGCAGTGAGAGATGCAAAACCAAAACAGAGGGAACAATTCCTTAGCTTTCCCACTTTATGAAATAGCGAGACTTGCCCAGCTCAGCCTGGATTCAGCGTAGACTTCTCCCAAGGTCTCAGTATCTTCATGGCTCCTAAGCACCTTTGCCTTTGTGGGTCCCTTCTTTCATAAAAACAAAAAACAAAAACAAACAAAAACAAAAAACCCCAACCAACCAACCAAACACTAAAAATTATATTCTATGATTCTGTTGGCTATAAAGACAAATATATTAACATTATATGTTAAAATATTGTTTTTAACCTAAATTTTTTTTCTTCTGTTTTTTTAAAAAAATAAACTTATTTATTTTATTTTTGCATTGGGTCTTCATTGCTGCACATGGGATTTCTCTAGTTGCAGCAAGAGGGGGCTACTCTTCGTTGCGGTGCATGGGCTTCTCATTGCAGTGGCTTCTCTTGTTGCGGTGGCTTCTCTGTTGCAGAGCACGGGCTCTAGGCACGCGGGCCTCAGTTTGTGGCGCACAGGCTTAGTTGCTCCGCGGCATGTGGGACCCTCCCAGACCAGGGCTTGAACCCGTGTCCCCTGCACTGGCAGGTGGATTCTTAACCACTGCGCCACCAGGGAAGTCGCCTTTTCTTCTGTTTTTAAAAGAAATGAAAACTTTTTGTCCTGAAAGTATTGTGGGCCTTCAGCACTGTGCCTGCTGCCTAGTGGATAAATTAACCCTGACTGGAGTGGGGTACTTGAGGAGGGGACTAGCAGGATAAGAAGGGACAAATCATATGAGGCTTTCTAGGCCTTGGTACCGTGGTAAGGACGTTGGAGTTTATTTTCATGAATGAGATGGGATGTTTTCAAAGTTTATGAACAGAGAGGTGACATCATCTGATTCACATTTTAAGGAGATAGTTTCCTTTGTGGAGAATATACTATAGAAGGTAAGGAAGAAAATCAGAGACCAATTAGGCAGCTATTCTGATCATCTAGGAAAGGTAAGATGTGGCTTGCCCTTAAGGCAGTGGTGGAGGTGATAAGAAGTGATAAGATTATGAGTAGATATTAAAGGTAGAGGCAAAAAGGGTTTGCTGATGGACTGGATGTTGAATGTGACAGAGAAGATTCAAGATGACTCCAAGCTTTTGCTTGAACAACTGAGAGTCAATTTGTCATTTATTAAGATGGCTAAAATTGTAGGTAAAGCACACTTAGGGAGGAAAATCAGGAGTTCACTTTTGGACATGTTTAGTTTTAGATATTTATTAGACATCCAAGGGGAGGTGTTTGGAGTTTAGAAAGTGGTCCAGGCTAGAGATAGAAATTTGGGAACATCTGCTTTCAGGTGATGTTTAAAGCCAGGCGAGAGGATGAGATCAGAGAGGGAATGTTATGTAGATACAGTAGAGAAGAGGCCCAACGACTGAAATCTCAGATGCGCCGATGTTTAGAGATTAGGAACATGAAGAGGGACCAGCAAAGGAGACTTTGTAGGAGTGGCCAGTAAAAAAGGAAGAGATCCAAGAGGGTGGTTCGTGTCCTAGAGACCAGGTGAAGGTGCACCCAGGTCTTATGAGCAGTTGCTTTCAAACTTTGACTGTCTCTGGCTGCTCAACACCACATGAAATGATGGTAGTCTCACAAGCTTCCTCCCTTGAAACAAGAGGAAACCAAGTTCCCCCTGCCAAAAATGTGATGGAAAATCAACCTAACGATCATTCACCCTCTCCCTGTATGACTTGCCACAAATAAAGAGATTTGAATAATCTCTTTTGGTTCAGTTAAGACACAACCATACCCAAGAGGGTAGAATAAGCCCAGGAGTTCAAGGTCTTTTCTCAAGGTGTGAGAGTCCTTTCTAATGACAGATGACCTCTTCTGGTCGCATTTGAAGAGGCATTTTCTCCCCTGAAGCTCCAGCATGATTCTAAATGTTATAGAAGGAAATGATGAGAAGTATGTACAAATGGCAGTGGTGAGGAATCCAATAATGAATCCTCTCAGAGATGTTGACCTGGTTGACACATTGACATAATGAGGGAGGAGCTCAGAAAAAGGAAAAAGACATGGCTCAGACCTGGATGAGAAGAAAACAAAATACAATCAGAAAAAAAGAAAAGAAAAGAAAAATAAATTTCTTTGCTCCAAATAAAACCTTGCAGAACCAATAAAAAGTTACATTTAAATACAATTGTCAGATTTAGTCAGACATTGACCATAAGTCAGCCCTAGCACCGAGGCTGTTATTATAGGGTTTCAGAAGATTTTTAAAGGACAATAGGAGAAAGTCTTGGTTCACATTTTATATTGGGATATTGCTTTAATTTTTTAAAGAAGTGTAGGAGAAGGAAACAAATTGTCATTAGTAAGGGAGGGGTGAGAGGCAATGTGTGAAGTTTTTGAGTAATTTAGAAATAAAATCATTTAAAAACTGCCCGCTTCTGAGAACATATTCTGACGCTAGAATATACTAACTGTGTTCTCTTCAATGGGGTTAAATAAAAAAGAGACAAAGAGAGAAAGAATAAGATTATGCTAAATTTATATTAATCTTACAATTTCTTTTTGTCTATTACAAAATAGAAATATCAGTATAAAGTAATATAATCACATTACAAAACTTTGAAACAAATAAACAAACAAACAAAAAAATCACCCTACATCAAACCACCCAACACACCACCATTTTGGACTATTTCTTTCCAATCATTTTTCCTAAGCAAATTTTAAAATCTACATGGTTATAATTATAAAATATACAAAGTTTCATTTCTTATTTTCTCCATAGAGTATTAAGAAATGATTTTTAAAATGTGGATAACTGCCTTTCTAAACTGGAATTTCCTTACAGCAGGATCTTACCTACCTTTGGGCTGCAACTCTTTCATTGCTCCAACAATTATTTCCACCAGCAAATGACAAAAGAGTGCATAGATGACCCTGTTAATCACCTGCCCTACAGTAAATTCTCTTTTTTCTTTGCGACCCAAACCCAACTTTTGTTCAGATGTTCACACATGCTTTACTGGCATCCATTTCTAATTAAAAAGTGACTGGTTTTAGCCAATCCTGATGGTCCATTCCTCTAGGTATGAGCTTTCTACCCAGTGAGATGTGAGGAGAAATCTGGGAACAGTTTTTTATTATTATTAAAAGAATCCTGAAGGAGAGATAGTCCTCTTCTTCCAGACATTGTCATGCCTGCATGACAGAAAGCTCTGGAGTGATCTTGCAACCAGGAAGAGAGCTAGGCAAGGACAAAGCCAAGATGCTGTGGTTGACAGAAAGGAAAGATGGAAGTAACCTAGATACTAACCCTGGTACTTGTAGTCTACTTAACATCCTACTTAAATAATCTTTATTGCTTAAATTGCTAAGTTGAGGTTTTCTTTTGCTTGAAGCCAAAGGTATCTGCACTAATGCTAAGCCACTGCTCTCAAGCTGTCCTCTTTATTAGGGATTGGCTCCATTACTTGGGTTGCACAGAGTAAAGGGCCCAATAAATGGTTGTCCTTGGCCCCTGATTTTGCCCAAGAACTTGGGCCATTGCAGTTTACTACTCATTTTTCTCTGATCTATATCTTTCCCCATTCCCTTAATTTCAGGAAAGAAGCTTAAAGCATCTCTGGGATCTGGTATTAAATGTTGGAAATCTTAACATTTGGTATTCATTCAGTATGTGTTTGAGCATCTCCTTTGGTCTTGTATTAGACATTGCAAGTACAAATAAGAATGAGGCATAATATCAGTCTGTAGGTTGTTCAGTCAATATATACTGATTGCCAGTCATGTGTTAGATGCTGGGGTTATCAGAGAGACCAGAGTCTGACAGGAAGAGAGAGACACATCCCCTAATAACCCAACTTCCGTATAATGTACTATGTGTTATAACAGTGGCATAAATAAAACATTCTAGGAGTCAAAAATTGAGAGGTGGCTCATTGCCAAAAAGGAAGAATTTCACAAAGGGACTAATACTTGGTTATGATGTGCTTTAGTGTGGAAATAATATTGGATAGAATAATATTGGATTGAATAGGGTACTGAAGAGTGAATAAAAGTTTTCTTGGTGTAGAAGTGGAGCAGGAAAGGACATCTTTGACAATGAATGTAATATGAATAAACACAATCATATTAAACATTTGGAAAACAGTGAAAAGTTCAGGGGGCAGAAGATATTTGTGACAAGAGAGTAGGAGATGAGGCTACAGAGACTGGTGTCTGATTGCATATAATCTGGTGGGCCAAGCTAAGAATTTTGGGTTTTATCTTGTAAGCAAGTTAACTTGTGTACAAGGTTAACATGGGACATTGCACTACACATGCAACTGAAGGCATAGCATTTATTTGAAGTCTTGTGGTTTAACTGAATTCATGTGAGTTTTACAATCCTACTCCGTAATATATTTATATTTGATAATATAGACTTGGTATATTTTTCTAAGTCTTCAAGTGAAAGTGATGGCCAAGGAAGACATCTCCAGTTTATTCTATGTTTTAGTCCTCCAGCATACTGCCATAACATTTGGGGGTATGTACCCCCGATTGAGAAGCACTCTGCAGGCAGTGGAGGCTAAAAATTGTTTTTAAGAAGCAGGGAAGGAATAGGAGTAGGCATCCTCCCTTTCCCCAGGAAGGTATCCCTGGTTTAGGAATGGTACATGAAGTGGGGAGAGAGAGAGAGAGAGAGAGAGAGAGAGGGAGGGAGGGACTGGTGACGTACATGGCGAGAAAGCACTAAATGGGACTTGGTGAGAAGTGAGATTTAAGTTGAAGTGAATATTAGTTGTTTATCTCTCTAGCATCCATTTCCCCTCCTTCCAGCTATAGCCTTGGCTTTGAGTGTCAATCTTCTCCTCCTCCACCTTGTTCTCAGGTGGTCTGCATAGGGTTCCACATCCAGCCCCAGGAGTAAAGCATACGACTCTGCCATGAGCCAATCATCACACTGCATTTCTCTGACCACAGAGACTGATTCAAGGACAGCCACATGACCCATGTGGGTTCAATCAGAACAAACCACAAAAAGTATGCTAAGAATGCTGGGAGAAAAATATTTGCTCTTTTCTTCTGAATTAGAAGCTGGAAAGATGTAGCCCAGAAGCTGTTGGAAACATTATTATGATCACTTGGGCCCAGAAGCTGTTGGAAGCATTATTATGATCACTTGGGCTCTGAGAAAGGAGAAAGAAACAGAGAGAGAAATACGAATCTTGGCTCAATTTGGACCCTTCAGTTATGTGAGCAAATAAATCTTTATTTGTTTAGACTAATGTCATTTTTATTTTCTGTCACTTGCAACCAATAGAATCCTAACAGAGATAGAAGAAAAAAACGGTTCTTTTTCTAAATGTTATATTTGCTGAAGATATATCACAGGTCAATTTCCATGAAGAAATTGGAGATTTGAAGAACCCTATATTTTTTAAGCTTCATTTTTCCTTGTCCCCAAATAATATGTTTTCAACTACAGTAATAACAAGCAAAAAGAAAAGGACTACATTTTAAAAACTAGGTATTTAAGTGGATATGATTTTCAAAGGCTATGCTGGGGATTTTTTTTTAAACACACACACACACACACACACACACGCATAAACACACAACCTCAGTTGCACGGAGAATTGTTGTATAACAATGATTTGATGGAAAGCCAAATGAGAAACAAAATCATGTGCAAGGCGATGCTTCTCTGGCAACCTAATGAAACCTACGTTTGAAGCAATTTCATTTAAAAATCCACTTTCTATGCATTGAAACAGCCAATGAACACTAGAAGTAAAAAATAAAATTACACATTAAATAATAGTCTCTAGGTTATAAAACTGTCCTGAGAAAGGCTGAAGATACTCTAGGGATTAGAAGACTTAATCTGGCTGCTTTAGCCAGCTACCACTGTGGTCAAGCTCACTGCCTCTATTTCTGTATTGTGTGCTCCCACTGATTCAGCCTGATCCTGGGTTATCTATCTGTTGCAATCATTTGGCACCCCATATGGAAACCTGTTGACCCCATAGATGGTTATCAAATCTTTGGTCCAGACATTTCAAGTTGGAAATGTATTTTCAGCTCTGATAGGGCTAACACATCATATTTCAGTTTGCTATTATAAGACCAACCCCCAAAGCTCAGAAAACTTCTATCCTTCTCATAGTGGGTGTTCCAAATACAGGGTGTAGGGTGGCCAACAGTAAGCAATCCACAAAGAAACGGATCTCATTTTTAGGGTTCTGTGGAACAGCTGGATGAAATTTCCTCCAATAAATGCTCCAAAAACAGACATAGCCCTGTAGAGCATTAAACGATAAGTGTCTTTGGATGATAACTTTGATGGCTGTGCAGCAGATGGTCTGAGTGGGGTCTGCTGCTGGAATAGCCCCGATAAGGCTTGACGAGTGCAAAGTAATGGGTGTGAATACATGAGGCTTATGGAAGGGTGCCTTAACTTTGGCTAAGTGCCTACTGTGTACTAGGCATTGTGCTGAGTGCTATATATTATATAGATATTAGAATGTAAGCTCCACGAAGGCAGGGATTTGTCCATCTTGTTGGTTATTTGTTGAATAAGTATTATATATTAATGAATGGCTGAATTACTCTGTGTAACCAATTTTTATCCTGCTCTCTAATCCTCTTTCCAAAATAACCTTTAACTCCTACAAATGCAAAAGCCACTTTCTTTTTTTTTTTTTTTTTTTTTTTTTTTGCGGTACGCGGGCCTCTCACCGCTGCGGCCTCTCCCGTTGCGGAGCACAGGCTCCGGACGCGCAGGCTCAGCGGCCACGGCTCACGGGCCCAGCAGCTCCGCGGCATGTGGGATCCTCCCGGACCGGGGCACGAACCCGCGTCCCCTGCATCGGCAGGCGGACTCTCAACCACTGCGCCACCAGGGAAGCCCAACTTTAGTTTTTTTTTTACCACTGTTAATATTCAAGGCAAAGCAATTCAGAAACAAAGTTAAACAACAACAAAACAAGCCCTGCATTAAGTATGTTACATTTACTTTCTCATTTAATCCTCCCAACAAATTCATGAGTTAGATATTAGTAAACTGCAGTGCAGAGAGATTGTTGCCAATGTCACACAGTTGAAAGTGGCCCAAGCTCTTAAAAACTGGGCTACATTGCCTCCTTTTATTGAAGGTACCAAAACCATTTCCAAAGTAACCCCAACTGGATCCTCCCACATTAACTGATAACCTCTTGGTTTATTCACTTCAAATGGTGCAGCTCATCCATCAGTAAAGATTCCACATTTTCGTTCATAGAGAGCATCCTTATTCCCATTGCTTCTAAATTTTTGCCAAGCCAAAATCTCCTACGCTAGAGGAAAGACTAAGGTATACTTCATTGCTTTTATTAAAAAGTGTACAACAAAATTGTCATTCAAAGAGGTAATCAAAAAGAGTATGCAGTTAAGAGGGTAGAAAAAATATTGTAGAAGTGTCAGGTAGTTAATTAATAAAAACATTCTGTTCATTTGTATTTTCTGATATTTATAGTGTTTATCACCTCTTTGAAAGTACTCTTAAATAATTACTTCCTCACCTAATTGTAATGTTGTACTCTCTTTCTTAAAGAGAGCTCTCCAAGTGATATAAACATTAGACCTCACAGAATGGGACCTGTTCCTGGGGAGGGGAGTCACGGTCATGATCTTGGTCTCTTAACATGTTTTAACCAATGTTCTAACCTACAAGTAGAGGCAACATACAACTAGTCTCATCTTCTAGGGGGCCATTTGCCATCTTAGAACTGGATTAGAATGTCATGGATAATAAGTAACTATCTTCTTAGCTTATGTCAGCTGCTAGAACTTCCCATCAAAAGGAATCTGAGACTAAGTAGAAACAATGTCCAGTTAGCTCGCACTTAAACACTTGGTTTCCAAAAGGAAACAGTCCAAAAATTAGTCATGAACCGACTAACATTTCATTGACATGACATTTCATGTCATGGACACCGTAGGACTACTGGGCGCATCTAATATGCTATTTCCTTCGGTCGTTGTACCAGTTGAATTGGACCTTTTCTAGGTGAATATATATTTTGGTAAATTTCCCTTAACCAATAGTATACCAAAATCTGTTGCTCTTAGCTTATTTGAATGTGACTCATTCAGCCACCTCAGTTTTCTGGAAGACATCTGACAGCTCAGGATAATGTGAAAAAAGACAGTCAAAAGTCTTGTTACAGATTCCATTAATTAGGAGAGGTACATTTTACCCAAAGATGAGTCATAGAGGGTCTCACTCTTAATTTAGATACACTTCTACTAAATTTAGCTATATGATTACCTACCATTAAGCTTAAAATAAGTAAGCAATTAAGAAATGTGGTGCAGCAGGGTGCTACAAGAATGTAGAATTGCTGTAAGTAAGTGGGAAGAAAATCTCTGAAAAGAGGACAAAAGAATTTAACAGGAATAGGGGCCATTTTGCGTGGGGCAAACAGGCCCACATGTTACAATTGTTCTGAGGACTTTGTGTAGTAAATGATGTTCATAATAAACAACACTGGGTCATGAAGGAACGTTTAATTTTCTTCAGTATTCCTCTGAAAATAATATCATTAAGCATCATGGTGCTTAAAATGTCAATTATCTAGAAAATTTACCTGTAAGTTTATTTTACAATAATGTGGTTTTAAAGATAATAAAACTGTAATAAAGAGCCATATTAGAACATTTTTATTTTATTTTGTCTAACTTTGGAATGCTCTCTGTGATTTTTTTCCCCAGGCACTGCTTGCTTTGATTATCTTAATATTATTTGCATTCCCTGCCCGCACATCAAGAGAGAGTTAAGGAGTCAACGATCTCAGGTTAGAGACAAAGTAAGACTAAACAGTAAGGTCAAATATTTGTTGTGTATAATTCAAAATGTGTATAAGCCACACAAGATGTACAGTGATTGTATGCCATGTGTGAGGATGGATATCAGGTCTTCCTTGAATTCAGGACGACGCCGAGCTTTCTCATCCCTTAAGTCGCTTTGGAATCTCCCACTAGATGGCGCAGAACTAGCAGGGAGGGCTGGACCAGGAAGCCTCGCTGTCTCGTCTCCCTCCCCCATCCTGACCCTCACCTCTCGTTCCGTGTGCTTGATGTTCCGAGAGAGCGATTGTTCAGGAATGTCTAAAGATAACAAAACCATTCTTTAAACATTAGACAAACACAAGCCGAGGTGGGTAAACATCATTAGCCGACTTCTCCTTTGTCTGTTATTATAGGGAGTGAAGCCTTGTAGCACAGAATGCAAGCTGGTGGGCGTTCAGTTATCCTGTCTATAACAAGGCACCTTTTGAAATACACCGATTATCTATTTGGGGTGCAAGACAGTAGGAGGGAGGCACCAGGTAGAAGAACACTTAAAAAGTGTGTGTTTTCGGGGGCAGAAATGTGAATTCACCTCTGACAGAAAAGTGGACGACTCAAGACACAAGCAGCCTGGAGTCAGATGCCCTTGCGTTGGAACCTGAATATTCATGCAAGGCTGAATTGTCCTACACTTACATGGATAGGTCCTTGTAACAATAAGTGACACGTATGTCAATACAAGAAATCAATTTTTCTTTCTGATTTAGACCTTTCAACCTAATGCAGGGAGAATGCTCTTGGCTGCCTTAAGTACATCCTGTTAAAACAGAAGTCTGTACTTAATCGCTCCTTTATAGAACACCGAGTCTGATTTCTAGCCAGGCAAAAACATGGAGGAAAAAAAAAAAAAGTTTTAGGAATAAAGTAATCTTTGTTTCCACTTTTGCACTGCAGAAAAGCATGAGGCATTTGATTAATGTTGATACTTAGGTGTTCATTTTAGAGCAACTTGGGGGATCCAGTGAGTTGAAACTAACTTTTTACCTTATAAATCTTAAAGAACTTCAAGTTGAAGGAATTTAACATAAAATAATGGTGTTTAAAAAGGAAGTTAAGCATTATTAGTTTACTGTTGTTATTATTACCAAACCAACTAGAGCAGAATTTCTTGAAGACCACAAATCTACAATAGTTCTTTCTACAGCTGACAAAGACACTTTCCTTATTGCTTCCTCCAGGGAGAAAAGCCTGTGTAGAAGTGTGCATTGTACTCTCTCCTCCAGAGGACTGTCTTTGTGCCAGGGACTGTAGGGGATGTGCACGGTGGGATAACTGGGGGGACGCAAAGGGAAGTGGAGATGTATAATATTCCCAGAAGTAGGGGAAAGACCGTAATCGTAGGCAAGTGTAGCTGTGGGTCTGAGAACATAGGTGGGAGTGAGAAGGGGCTGGGGCAGAGGAGACTGCAGTCAGGAGTAGAAATGGGCACGATGCGTGCGTGTTTCTAAGCAGCCCTGTTTTCGAAGGTGAATTTTGTTTTAGGCTGGAGACTGAGGAACGTGAAAACAGGTTGGGGAGGAAGGTAGATACACACTAAATTTCATGCCCATAGCAAAGGTCCAAGGACACAGAAAGTTGTCCTGGTATATTTTCACCAAGTGCCATGCTGTGTAACCACCAGCAGGGCATCAAAGCTACAGCTTTGTTTGTGGCTCCCAGGCGGCTGCGCCGTGTGATCACTGGTGCCAGCACTGAGGTGCCTCTCTGGGTGCTCAGGCAAGGTTGTCTGTGGTCACTGGACGCTCACCTTGAAAGGGAGTGCCCTGCAGCACTCTCTCAAATGGTTCTGAGCTGCTGGGGCCACTCACATTGGCAAATGGCCCTGGTGCGGCAATGGTGAGGAGCAGGGAGGCCCAGTGCCACAGCATGTTAGGTATTTACTGCTGTACTAAAATTACCATAAAGGTTAGTAACTTAAAACAAGAAACATTTATTATCTCATTCAGCCTATGTGGGTCAAAAATTTGGGAGTGATTTATTAGCAGGGTAGTTCTGGCTCAGAGTTTCTCTTGAGTTTACAGTCAAGACGTCAGTCAGGGCTGCAGTCATCTGAAGGTCTGGCTGGCATTAAATGATCCTTCCAAGGTGGTTCACACATCTACCTGGCAAGTTTCTATTGGCTGTCGGCAGAAGGCCTTTGTTCTTCACCCTGTGGACCTCTCTGTAGGGCTGCGAGAGTGCCTTCACAACATGGCAGCAAGCTTCTCCCAGGATCAGTGATGAGAGAGGGTATATTTCCCCCAATATACCCAAACTATTATCACTTCAACATGTAGTCAATATAAAAAGTTGAGATATATAACTTTTTTCCATATCAATTGTTTAAAATCCAGTATGCATTTTATACTTGTAGGACATTTCAATTTGGACTAGCCACATATTAAAGTGATCAGTAGCCATACATGCCCAGTAACTACCATATTTATTGATCAGCACAGGTCTAAACTATAAGCCTGTGAGGGTAGGGACCTTGTCTATTTTGTTCACTGCTTTGCAGAGAGCCTGGCACTTGGTATGTATTCAAAAAATATTTGTGGAATAGACTAATAATGTGCCAATATGAAATTAAAAGTAAACTATAATGTATACATTCGTTTCATATATAGTATTTCTAAAAGATTTCAATGCTGAAACTCTTTACAAGAAACCTTTTCGGAGCTTTGTTACTTGTTGGTCTGGTACTCAATGTGAAGAAATCGAAATCATTTTATCCTCTGTGTATGTGATCTGACCGTTGAAGCCTACGTACACGTCTAACATTCAAAACATAGCCTAGACCCGTCCTTTTCCCCAGCGCTACCGGTACTCCACCACTCCTGGTTGCTCCAGGTCTGTCTAACTCTGGACTTAGGCGATCTGTAGCAGGAGAGTATCGTAGATCTCCCAATTAGTCATGTGGCCAGAAGCCAAATTCCTTGCTCATCTTCTAGAGCATTAATCTGTTTCCAGAACAGTTCCAGCACATTGAAAGAAGCTCTTGGTTTATTTGGTGGGGGGGGTTACTCTTCAGGATTGAAAGAGTTTCTTAGAATTACAAAACATCTAAAAACACTGATGACACCAACAAAAAAACAAACAAGAAAGAGTAGAACTCAACTGCAACAAACTATACTTTTTAAAGATAATATCCAAAAGCTGGAGCACTGGTAGTTCTAAATGATACATTTAGAGGCCAGTTTCTGTCCCAGACTGTAAATGCAATGCTTAAAAGAAAACAATATGAACCCAATACTCTAGAAAAACTATGCAGAGAGGCACATACAAGTCAGTATTCCAAATGCTTCCAGTTATTTTTCCCCTATTCACACATGTAAATAAACACATTTTTAAAAATGGGAACTTATTTACTTACTATTCTGTCTTACTTTATTTCACTTAACTGCATATTGTGACTATATTCTCCTGACCCCACACGATAACTTACCTCATAAAATTTCATGGAAATGTGTAGTCTTATCGATGTTCATTTATCATTATGTGACATTAGGGCTTCCCTGGTGGCGCAGTGGTTGAGAGTCCGCCTGCCGATGCAGGGGACACGGGTTCGTGCCCCGGTCCGGGAGGATCCCACATGCCGCGGAGCAGCTGGGCCCGTGAGCCACGGCCGCTGAGCCTGCGCGTCCGGAGCCTGTGCTCCGCAACGGGAGAGGCCACAGCAGTGAGAGGCCCGCGTACCGCAAAAAAAAAAAAAAAAGTGACATTAAACATGCTTGGATGATAAGAAAGGGGGCATAGCCTCGTCTCAGTGGCTACTACCCCTGAGTGCATAAAGAGTGAAGGAGAGGGCTTCCCCGGTGGCGCAGTGGTTGAGAATCCGCCTGCCGATGCAGGGGACACGGGTTCGTGCCCCGGTCCGGGAAGATCCCACATGCCGCGGAGCAGCTGGGCCCGTGAGCCACGGCCGCTGAGCCTGTGCGTGCGGAGCCTGTGCTCCGCAAAGGGAGAGGCCACAACAGTGAGAGGCCCGCGTACCGCAAAAAAAAAAAAAAAAAAAAAAGAGTGAAGGAGAGCTTGAACAAAGTTCATGGATGTTAATGTTCCGCGGTTGAGGGTCTTTAATACAACATGTGGCACTATCCATTGTGGAACTTGCACTTTCTAGACATTCTAAATTATTTCTAGGAGCCAAGAATTCCACGGGTGGGCAGTTAGAATACTCTGGCAAGAGCTGAATTAGCAAAGGCACTCAGAGATCTGGGTCAAAGTCATCAGCCAAGTATTATACTGACTGATTCCAAACAGAGTAGCAGTCAAGAGGGCACCTAGCAAACAGCACAGCTGGCTCCCTTATGCACTGGCTATCTGGGCCCAGAGTTCAGATGGGGCAATTTGGGGGTATTGATAACACAAATAAGTGATGGAATGGCAGGTGGGGGTGAGTCAACACAGCTGCCGCTTGCCTCAGGAAAAAAAAGCAAACTCCAGGTGTTAGGAGTAAAAGAAACAGTGATCCTATGCAGGCAGCCTTTTAGGAAGTACTCCACTCTCCCAAATTTGTAGATTTTAAGTTACAAAGATCTCAGGGCAAATATTTCTTAGTGACATGACATTGGGCAAGTCACTTAAACTCTCAAACTTAGTTCCCTCATTTGAAAAATGAGGATCGTAGCTCTTGGTTATTCGAGCTTTAGTAAGAATAAAACAAGGTAGTCCATGTAAAGGGTTTAGGACATGATCTGACACATAGAAAACGCGAAATACCTGGTAACTGCTGTTATTATTTGAAAGGGAGCTAGGAAGGAAGAAGAACTTGTTAAATGGAAATAGTGTTTCACACAAGACAAATATATTCATTGATACATCAAAGTCAAAGAATGTACCTGTAGGAGGAAAAATTTGCCCATGATTTACTGGGAACAGATTCCCACCAAATCCACACTTAAAACAGTGTTCAGCTTGGAAAACATGATACAAAACGAAAGCAGACATCAGATAGGGTGCTGAAAGCTGCTCAGAGACAAAAGTTTACCTCCCACATGGATTCCATTCAGCTTGTTAAGTGCTAAAACGCAGTTCATAGTCAGGTACTGTACCTTATTTTCTGTCCCCGAGGGCATGGTAACCAACCAGAGCACCTGGCCACGAGTCAATGATCCATGTTGCAACGGCAGCTCTGACAATGCACATCCGTGGCGTCTCTCCAGGGATGAACCAAGCTTTTTCATTTCCTGCTGAGTGTCACATGGGTGGTGATTATTTATGGAGTGGCAGGAGGTAAGGTTTTTTTTTTTACGTTGAGCAACCAGTTGTGGGTTTTGAGGTCCATTCCCTCAATAACGATAAAACTAATAGTTTGATTAACCTAGGTTATTCCCTCTACATTTGCTGTGTGGCCACTGAAGGCAATGTCATTGCACTTGGCAGTGGGAGGGTGTCACAGACACAGCCCCCCATACTGTCCTGGGACTCGCCATAGGATTCTTCCTGATAGCCACAATTTCACTGTTTGCAGCCATTTCTTGCAATTTCTCTCTCTCTTCTGCCTCAAGTGATTGCATGTGATTATTGGCTTGTTTCTGGCCTGTCACCACTCCCCAGTTTCCATCACCCTTCTGAGTTTTCCTAGTTCTTTTTTGTACTACAACCCCAGGGGATCAGACTTTTCTCTGCAAGGTCAATGCAGCTAACTCAAGGCTATACAAAACAGAGAATCCTCAGTTGTTCCTGGTCTGCTGTGGTTCGTGGGCCAGCCCCAATTCCTGTTTTGCTAAAAAAGTGTTAAGGACTCCAGCAGAATCTCCTATGTGGTTTCTAGAGTCAACTCCCAGTTGAATGTTGCCAGCCAGAGAAGGGTCTTCCTTCTTTAGTCCAAGATAGGAAGAGGTGGTATCTTAAAGGCATTGCTTTTTTTTTTTTTGGTGGGGGGGATTAATTAATTAATTTTTAAAATTGTGCTGTAATTGACATATAACATTATATTAGTCTCAGGTATACAACATAATGATTTGATATTTGTACCCACTGGGAAATGATCACCGTAAGAAGTCTAGTTAACATCTGTCCCCTTACACAGTTACAAACTTTGTTTCCTTGTGATGAGAACTTTTTAAAAATTGAAGTATAGTTGATTTACAATGTTTCAGGTGTACAGCAAAGTGATTCAGTTATACACACACACATACATATTATATATCTATTCTTTTTCAGATTCTTTTCCATTATAGGTTATTACAAGATATTGAATATGTGCTATACAGGAGGTCCTTGTTATTTTGTGATGAGACTTTTAAGATCTACTCTCCTAGCAATTTTCAAATATGCAATACAGTATTATTAACTATAGTCCCTATTCTGTACATTACATTTCCAGGACTTATTTATTTTATAACTGGAAGTTTTACCTTTTGACCCTCTTCACCTATTTTTCCCACCCTACCCCTCCTACCTCTGGCAGCCACCAATCTCTTCTCTGTATCTATGAACTTGATTATTTTTTGTTTTGTTTTAGGTTCCACATGTAAGTGAGATCATACAGTATTTGTCTTTCTCTGACTTATTTCACTTAGCACAATGCCCTTGAGGTCCACTTATGTTATCACAAATGGCAAGATTTCATTCCTTTATGGCTGAATAATATTCCATTGTATGTGGTGTGTATGTGTGCAAAGTGCGTGTGTGTATACACACGTGAATTGTATATATGCATTTACCCATTCATCTGTTAATGGACACTTATGTTGTTGGCTATTGTAAATAATGTTGCAATGAACATGGGGATACGTATACCTTTTTAAATTAGTGCTTTTGTTTTATTTGAATAAATACCCAAAAATGAAATTGCTGGATTATATGGTAGCTCTATTTTTAATTTTTTAAAATAAATTTATTATTTATTTATTTATTTTTGGCTGCATTGGGTCTTTGTTGCTGCGTGGGCTTTCTCTAGTTGCGGCGAGCGGGGGCTACTCTTCGTTGTGGTGCACGGGCTTCTCATTGCAGTGGCTTCTCTTGTTGTGGAGCACAGGCTCTAGGCTCGTGGGCTTCAGTAGTTGTGGCATGTGGGCTCAGTAGTTGTGGCTCGCATGCTGTAGAGCGCAGGCTCAGTAGTTGTGGCACACGGGCTTAGTTGCTCTGCTGCATGTGGGATCTTCCTGGACCAGGGCTCGAACCCGTGTCGCCTGCATTGGCAGATGGATTCTTAATCACTGTGCCACCAGGGAAATCCCTCTATTTTTAATTGTTTGAGGAACCTCCATACTGTTTTCCATAGTGGCTATACCAGTTTACATGCCCACCAACAATGCACAGGGATTCCCTTTTTTCCACATCCTAGCCAACACTTGTTATGTCTCATCTTTTTGATAATAGCCATTCTATTGGGCTTGAGGTGACAATCGTGCTGTGGTTTTGATTTGTATTTCCCTGATGATGATCCATTGCTTTCTTAGAGCCACATAGTGTAGGCTTCAGAGAAACAGGTCACATGGAGCTAGCTGAATATATATCTTAGATTCTGGACAGGAAGACACACCACATGACGATTCTCTTATTTATGTATTTATTAAATATTTATTACCCATCTCAAACTATATTTCTATTGGGTTCAAAAATGAATAAGAAGAAGGAAAAGAGCCACATGAATAAATGGTTTGGAAAAATTTAGGAACAATTAGAAAAAAATTATTTGAAGGCAGGAATGATGCCAATTTCATTCATCTTTCAATCCTGAATTCAGATGTAATGAATACTATATTCTTGGCATTTATTCTCAAATTCTTTCTTCTCAATAAGATCCGTTTTCCATTTGTAGAGCATGTGGTTCCAGAGAGGCTAACTACAACTGTGGTTCCAGGGGTGACACACATGACCTGGGCTAAGCCAGTCACTGTATTTCTTCTGCTGGTCACAGTATTGGCTCAAAAGTGAACACGTGACCCAAGCTGGCCCAATCACAATGATTCTCACAATTTTGCTGGGAATTATCGGGCAATGAAACTCTCTCTGGGAGCAGCTGGCAGCCATCATTGGACAGTATGGGATGATGCAGAAACAACAGAAAACAGAGCAGAAAAATAGATGGCAAGAGAATAGGTTCCTTTTTTGACATCATTGAGCTACCGGATCAAGCCCAGCCAGAAACTAGCTCCATCTCTGCACATTTCAGTTACATAAGCCAAAACATCTCTTTTATTTTTAAGCTATTTTGACTCACGTTTATTTTTATATGCAACTGAAAGTATCCTCATCAATATGTTGTAATGATGTCTGCCACATAGTAGGTACTCAATAAGTTTGTACAATGAGTGAATGATTCATCAGCTATACCATATTGAAACTTTTTATAAAGACTGAAAATATCTTTGTTTTATCTATACTTCAACAAGAATTAAAACTAGAAAAATTAGAAAAATCAAAACTAGAGAAAGCCATCAATTTATATGAAATATTTTGGTAGTAGATTTGGTGAAACACAATTGAAATGTATATAGAGGTTCTTCTGGATACAAACCCTGGTAACCTTTTAACCCTGAAGGATGTTACATAATAAAGGTAAGTACCCTAACCATTCTATCTAAAGTTACAACCTCCCTTGCAACATTCTCTAACACCTTCCCTTCTTAATTTTCATCCATAGCAAGTACCACCATATACATAACATATATTTTATTTTACTTATTTTATCCAGGAATATATATGCAGTATTGTAAGCTCTATGGGGTTGGGGATTTTATTTTATTTTTTATATTTTTAAAATATTTATTTATTTGTTTTCATTTTTGGCTGTGTTGGGATCTTCGTGCAAAGATCAACGAAAAGGTGCATGGCCTCTTCGTTGTGGCACGTGGGCTTCTCTCTAGTTGTGGTGCATGGGCTCAGTAGTTGCGGCGCACGGGCTTAGTTATCCCGCGGCATGTGGGATCTTAGTTCCCCGACCAGGGATCGAACCCGCGTCCCCTGTATTGGAAGGCGGATTCTTAACCACCGGACCACCAGGGAAGTCCTGAGGTTGGGGATTTTAATCTCTTTTAATCATTGCTGTATTCCCAACACCTAGAACAGTTCCTGATACATAGTAAACACTTGGTAAATATTTGGCAAATGAATGAATAAATTATAACCTTGCTTAGCAAAGAGCAATAAAGGCAGACTGCACATAAATTATCATTTGGAATAACACAGGGGCTTCTGCTTCAGATCAGCTAAGGGAGTTTACTTAGGACCCAGAGACATCCTAGATCTGAGCTTCAGGGAACTCTCATTCCACTAGAGATTGGATGGGAGGTATCACTTTTATTTGTTCAAAAGCCATAGAGAGAGATAGCTGGTCAAGACATCTCCGCATTCTCTCTTCTGTATTCTTGTCGCTCACCTCTGACAGACTCTGATTTGAGGCTCCTTAGAGCTAATCTCAGTGAATCTTTTAAAAAATATTTTGAGGCTAATAAAACAAACACAGATGAGTCCAGAATACCAACGGTTGCATTTTGCTGTAGCAGTAAACAATTCCTTTAATTCAGCTGCCACTTTTCCAAAATAAGCAATGCAGCAAAATTTAAGGAAGAGTTTAGGTCTCAGGAAATACTTCATCAGGATCATATAAAATAGGTTAGGGATAGGCCCAAATGTGAGTGTGTAGTCTGTCAAATAAATGTATATCAGAGATGTAGTGACAATGACCTTCTAGATATCCTTTGATTAACCAAACCAAACCAGGAGCTACATTTCAAAATATTGTAGGAAGTTACTGTATACTACTTTTTGTCTGGACATTTCTAAGCTTTTCTCAAATTAGTGACATTCTTGTTTCTATAGAAACTAATGTGCTTTAAAGGGAAAACTAGAGGAAAACTTAATGGTCAAAAGAGAACAAAATGAGAAAGCCCTGTGACAGAAGTTAAATACATGAGGGAAGAGTTTGTCAAAGGGTTTTCCCTTGATTTAAATAACTTTTTTTTTTTTTTTTTTTTTTTTTTTTTGCGGTACGCGGGCCTCTCACTGCCGTGGCCTCTCCCGTTGCGGAGCACAGGCTCCGGACGCGCAGGCCCAGCGGCCATGGCTCACGGGCCCAGCCGCTCTGCGGCACGTGGGATCTT